>NC_021163.2:59566426-59579294 GCF_000331145.2 Cicer arietinum
ATTATTAGTATTATTATTATTATTATTATTATTATTATTATTATTATTATTATTATTATTATTATTATTATTATTATTATTATTATTATTATTATTATTATTAACATTGTAATCCTGTAATGGCAGAAGATTTGGGGGATTAGGTGGGAGAGAGATTGAAAATCTGAGTTGAATTTTTTTTAACAATGTTCATGGGATAGATTTGGTGTAAACATTACGTCAAAAATAATATTTTACAGTGTTTTTTTTAAACTCTTTACAGTACTTTTAAGCGATGTAGTATCTATTATTATTAAAAGATACAACATTGCTATTTAAAATAAAAAGCGCCGTAATAGGTAACATATGTTAGGAAAATACTTGTAAATCCAGCATTGTACTAAAAATAAAAGACAATTTAGAAAATTAAAAATACAACTTAATAAATTAATAACACAACTTAGTATGAGTCATATACTTGTAATAGGGTCATATATCCTCCCAACTGCCTAGTATCGTGAACAACTCTATCTCTCAGGTTGTTATATAATACAATCAATGCAGTGATACCCATGCATAGTTCTGACAACGCTCTAAATCAATGAACAAACAAAATATATTTCGCCTCCACACGAGTGTGAGTCTTGTCTACAAAAATAGTACCACCAACTAAGGACAAGAGGTACGTTCTAGCAGCACACTTAAACATGTTAGTCTGAATGAGACATTTATATAAATCATGCAACCACTACAATCTATATTGTGTACATTTATTAAAATTTCTCTCAACGACTACTTCCTCCATGGTTGCTCCCAACAACTCATGTGCAACAATCACATCATTGTTAGTGTTCATATTTATTGGTGCATCGATAAACTTACAACAAGGAGGAATGTGAAGAAGATTTGCAATATCGTCCAATGTGATCGCCATATCTCTAAACGACATATGAAATGAGCTGGTATCTTTATGCTTCATTTCTACAAAGCATATATGATACTAGCGTCGACCAATGTCAAATAAGCTGAAGACAGATGTGTCAATCTAGATTCTTGAATTCAATATTGTACAATATCTGGTATAAATACGTCAACAAACTTTTTCAATTGCAAGCCATGTGTGATCACCTTAAACGGGACACGATCCTACAAGTAATTAAAAAACATAACAATAAAATAATATTTTAAATTTCATTACAAAAATGTACTAAATATAATATATATTTATTCTAAATTATAAAATTAATTAATTAAAATACACCTCTCTGAATTCAAGCTGCTGATCCTACTCTTCCACGTTGTGCTCCTCAACTACCTCATAATCCATTTGTTCAGGCTCATGAGCATCCTGTTGAGACTCCTGAACGTCCTCATCAAGTTCATGAGACCTAAAACTCCGTTGACGACGAGGTTGACGAGGTGGTCGATTAGCTTCATTGATTTGTCAATATGATGCTATGAGTGGAACTCTTTCGCCTCTGTTGCTAGCGATAGTTCAAATAACTTATCCGTTCACACACTAGTTCTAGACACTATAAAATAAATTAACATATTAATTATTGTATCAATAATTTAAAAAAAATTCAAAAAATTCAAATTTTTAGAACCTTCGAAAGTTTAAAAAAATTTAATTTTCAAAAGTTTATGTTTCTAAAACTTTTGAAAGTTTAACAACGAGATTTTCGATAGTTGAAAATATTTAAAATATTCGAAAGTTTGAAAACTCTGAAAATCTAAAAAAATTCTATTTCGGAGGTTTGAATTTCAACGAAACTTTAAAAAAAAATTATTTCGAATGTTTCATGTTGTTCGAAACTTTTGAAATTATACTATTTCAAATTTTTCACGTTGTTTGGAAGTTTCAAAACTTTTTTAAAAATTTGGAAATATAATTTTAGAACTTTTGAAATATTTGAAAAAAATTTTGAATGTTTCGAAGGTTTTAAAAGATTCAAAAATATTTAAATTTTTGTCAAATCTTCGAAAGTGAGTACAAATATTTTTCAAATTTTTATATATTTAAAAAAACGTAAAATAGACTTTTCACGTGTCTTAGAGGGTGGGAGATACAAGTAGAGGTGATAAATAGGAAACTTTTTTTTTTTTTTTTTAAATCTAGAGGGCTAAGCCCAACAAAGTTGAAACTCCACAAATATCAAGAAGAAATTTTCTATTTTTCACCGGTATCTATACCTTCAACCATCCAATATATTGAAAAAGACTTCATTATCCTTTTTTACCATATATAAAATTGAAAATTGTCAACACCTACTTTTTTACTCACATATTTGAAACTTTACAAAAATCAGATTTATAAAATTTTGAACTTTCAAAACTTTGGTTGATTATAAGATTTTTAAAATATAGAGTTCAAATTTTTGAACTATTCAAAAGTTTAGATTAATTTGAAATTTTTGAAATAGAATTTATTGTATTTTTTTTTCAAATAATTACATTATTTTTAAAAAATATTATATTTAGAATATAAATATTAATTAAATTTAGTATATATTTTAACTTATATATTTTTTCAAATTAAATAAGTTATAGTGGAGTTGATGGTGAAGTTCTTGGTACACAGATCCTAGGTTCTACCGATAAATTAACGATTGATCAAATAATCTTAATAATAATTGATATTATTAGTTTTAATATATACACATATGTTGATGTTTTACTTGAAATATATTTTGCAGATATTTTCCTCTCGAGAAATTTTATTCGAATGGGCAAAATCTATTGAAAGACAAAATGGAATAATAATCGTTTCCATTAGATTTGATATAGATATCGAAAAAGAGGAAGAAAAAATGAATTAATATTAGGATATGAAATAAGTGGAAGATATAAAGTAAAATCAAAGTATTTTGCCACACCCAATCTATACTAGTTGACATCAGAGGAACGTCACACGGAATGCACTGAATGCAATCAAATTGTCGAAGACATCGCTCCGGTAGATATGAGACTGAAACTCCACACCAACGAAGGTAGCTGGAGAATATCGTCGTTGGTTCAAAAGGATGATTGATTCGGTCATCATCGTATGGGGTAAACACAACATCCTCAAGCATCCACCGATATGTTAGCTATCCACCTTTGACAACATGTTTTGCGGTCCTTCTATAGGTTCTTGGAGTATGTTTAGGAACTTTTTCACTGTCACCCCGCTTACAGATGTTATGAAAGTGTTTGTAAATCCAACACTGCACCAAAAATTCAGGTATTGATATTTATTGATGTTTTGAAAATCCAACAGTATTAGTATTCATATTTATTGGTGCACTGAAGAACTTAACACGGGGAAGAACTTAACAATATTAGTATTCATAATAATAAATGTTTCATAAACTCAAGACATAAAAAAAAAAAAAAAAAAACCACCATATCAACATCATCATAGGCTTTCGTATTGGCAAAAACATATGGGCAATAGTCTGCTTCTCAATGCACATGACTTAATTTAACCTCCCACTCTAACCGAATAAATTGTCGAATCTTCTAAACTAGTTTCCCCATTCACTACACCCATACTCTGAATGCTACAAATAGCTACTTTCGAATACACAAAAAATCACGGCAATGAAGCCTTTAGTCCTGCTAAAAAGAAACAATTTTATTGCTAAATGTTGCAGGTGTTTTTGAAAAATATTTAACAAACATTTTGATAGTATATATTATTGAGTTTGATGATCGAGTGAATTTGAATAATGCACCATGACAAAGCTGATATCAAAATGTTGAAGTCTTGTCTCTTGGTAAAATTTTATTGATAAATATGTTGTTCTTTATTATTATTATTATTATTATTATTATTATTATTATTATTATTATTACTACTACTACTACTTTTATTATTACCATTATGAGATAATTCTAATTTGGAATTTGAGAGGGAAAAAAAATGAACAACTTGTTCAAGAATCAAATAAGAAAGAAAAGATAAATTAATTAAGCTTCTATGAAAATTTTCTTAAGAAAATTTTAAAAAGAAAGCAGTGGAATAATTATTTCTCTAATATCATAATATAAATATATAATATGCAAAATATTTATGTTAAGCATAAAAGAGTTGAAAATAGAGATAATTTTTATATTAATCAAATGTGAAAGATTCAGATTAAACATATTATCATACTTTAGTGCGAAAACCGAATAAACATATGATCATGCATATTTTAGGAACTACAACATGATTGATCTATCAAAGATGAGGTTCTAGGAATACCTAAATTCATAGATAATCGTCTATTGGTGAAAATCCTAAATTGTCTCTAAGCGTTGATTCTGATAAGAGCGACGGGTGACGAACACCTGTTAGCATTGTGGTTCTTCATCAACCTAAAGTATTTATACCTTAAACACTCTTTAGATGGAGAAAAGAGAGATATGTAGTGTGTTTGGTATATTGAGGAGCATAGCCTATATTTGTCTAAACTATTTTACATGTGAAGGAAGTTAAAGACATTGATTATGTGGATAAACTTTTATTACCTTGTTTTTAAGGCTATACATGTGTTTAAATTATTGTAGAGAAAATCAAGAAATATAGATTATTCATAAGATTTGATGAATGTTTTCTGAAGGATTAATACGAGGAACGTATTGTTGCAACATTTGATAGAATTTCAAATGATCTGAATCTTTCAATTGACCTAATTGTTGTCGAAATCGAGATAAATGACTAACGATGCAAACAAAATATAACTTAAGGGACCAAATAAATAAATAAATAAAAACTTAAAAGATCTAAACAGAAAATGAGTTAACTTAAAAGAAAGATATATGTAATTTTGTCTATAATTAAATAAAGATGTGTGCCAACAAAATAAATTTAGAATATAATAAATAAATAAAATATTTAACAAAATATTCCAACATATATAGGATTTTTTACCATTATATCATTTTTTTTTAAAATCAAAATACCCCTCTCTTAGTTTTACATACCAAATTGCCCTACTTTTTGGACTCAATAGGAGGTCGCTGGCCCAGGATGCGACTAGCTGAAGGCCAAAAAAATTTCCTCCAGTTGGAGGTTGCTGCCCGGGGATGCGAACTCGCAAAAGGATTTTTAATTTTTTTTGCTTGTTTTAGTTGTTATTATATGAATTTAATATATTAATAAATAATTAAATTAAATAATACATTAATAAATAACAATAATAATAATACATTAATAAATAATAATAAATAAATTAATAAAAACAATAATAAATAATACATTAATAAATAATAATATAATAATAATAATAATAAATTATTATTATTATTATTGTTATTGTTAAAAATAATTAAAATTAAAAATAGTAAATTATATTATAAATTTAAAAGAAAATGCATTAAAAAATTATATTAATAACATGAAACAAAATACATTAAATTAACAACAACAACAAAAAATACATATTGATGTCCACCTAAATGACTTACAGTTCCACATCTAGGATTTCGTCGAACTCTTGTAGCTCTTTGAACGAGTTGAGGTTCTTTCGGATCATTATCCTTAATGTAAGTTGTATGTGGATTAGAATCACTACCAGCTACTTCCATATAATTTTGAGACTAAGGATTATACATGGAGTCAAACACAACATAATTCGACTCAGGAGTTGTACACTGAGTATAAAAAAGCCCACTTTCTGTCGGATAACCGGGGGTTGGTATTTCTGGAACCGGAACGTAGTACTGAGTCGTTGGTGGATCATAATATGGAACTTCTGTAGTAGGGACATGTAGGTGAGGTGATGATAAAAACGGTTGTGCTATGTTTTGTTGTTGTGAGCTTGATTGGGAGGTCGACAGAACAGAAGGATATGACGGTGGTTGCAAACGAGGATCACAGAGATATTGTTCGATAGATATAAATAATTTAGTGTGTTGTCTAAACAAAATCATATATTCTTTGTTGTGGCATAAAAGACCTTCTACGATCTTACATTGCAACACGTAATTGTGACCCTCGTTTTAATGTTGAATTTCTTCCCTCCAGTTCCAGTTATCATCAACCTCATGCCTCATGTCGACCTCATGTCCTCTAGTGGTTGTCGTATTTGTTGATGGAAGCCGAGTTAAAGTGTGACCCTATTTGTATGATGTTTTTCAACAATATGATAACAATGCAGATAGGTACATGCAGTCCAAGTGACCATCTCTTTCTCTGAAACTTCATGTTGAAACCTGAGATAAGGTCTCCAATAGAACTGATATTTAAAAAAAACAAGGTAAAGTAATTATAACAAGTATAAAAAACAAAATATTTAAAAAGTTCAAATAAATGTGAATGAATATATTACTTCCTCAACCATCATGTGATCAATTGTTTTTGGGTATCCTTCTATGTCGTTATGAGAAACTTTATCGAAATTTAGACCACCAGAATTAAATATGTCGAATATATTAAAAATCAAAATTATAATAAAATTAGTAACATGGTAGGCAGATGGTTTTAAAAAAAATAAAAAAATTATTTGCAATAGTTACCTTTGTGCAAGTGGAAATATCCATGGATTGGGTGATTCTGGAGCGACACAAGACAAACGATACCATGCCCAATTTTGCAACAACAATGCACATCCTCCCATAGACATTAAACTGGGTTTCGTTGCAAGACATAGTTCTCTATACAGTGTAGCTAAAACGGCTGAACCTCGTCTATATTGGGATGCTCTATTTAAATCTCATAACAGTGAAAGATATTTTAAATGTAAACGGTTGTTGGATTTGTCAGACATCAATAACCCTCCGATCATACGTAGGATGTATGCTCAACAAGATGCTTATTTTTCTAATACAGATGCATCTTCACCAACATCGTCAAATGTATCCTTGATCCACTTTAATTTAATACAATTAACTTTTTTTGTTCCCTGAGGTGGGATAACTCCTAAGTAATCTTCACAAACTTCTTTAACGTTCATAAAATTTGAACCGCTAATAGGAAAACCAGAAACATTTAATCCTAAAATATAGTATACATCTTCCAGAGTTATGGTGCACTCACCTACTAGAAGATGAAACATGTGAGTTTCTAGCCTTTATCTCTCAACCATAGCAGTAATTAGGCCGACATCTAGTTTATAATTTCCGAGTTTTATCACTTCACCGAAGCCAGACTCTTACAAATATGGTAATATGGCTTCATTTGGTTTTTTTATTGACATTACTGTGACATTTCAGGTTATCCTTTAAGGGTGACTGAAATTAAAAATATATAAAATAGCAAAAATGAAATAAGCAATGAGATTCAAAACATTATAAAAAAAATAATATAAAATTAAATAAAATTAAATTGAATAAAAAAATTAAAAAAAAAACTTACAAATGCTTTAATATATTGGATTTCAGCTCTGTGATTCATAGATAGTTCCATGATAAAAAGAATTTTTTTGATTAAGAGATGTATTTGAATGTATGGAAGAGATGTGATAAAGAAGAAAAGTGAAGAAGTTGTGATAAAAATGTGGGACAAACGGTGTATTTATAGGTTGCATCCCCATGCAACAAACTGATGAAGGTTTTCAGGGGGTCGCTCCCCCAGGCAACGACCTCTTGAAGGGGTCGCATCCCTAGGCCACGATTCAAGATCAATCTCATCCACTGAATAAAAATTATCAAAGTATGTGGATGATCCAATACCAATCCTTGTGACGTATTTTCAACCAATGAAATTATTTTATTAAAGATTCAATCTCGTCCGTTGAATAAAAATTATCAACAGATGTATTTGATCCAATCCTTGTGACTTGTTTTCAACCAATGAAATCATTTTATTAAAGATTCAATCTCGTCCGTTGAATAAAAATTATCAACGGATGTGGATGATCCAATCCTTGTGACTTGTTTTCAACCAATGAAATCATTTTATTAAAGATTCAATCTCGTCCGTTGAATAAAAATTATCAACGGATGTGGATGATCCAATCCTTGTGACTTGTTTTCAATCAATGAAATTATTTTATTAAAATTACAAACACCTTATACCTTCTATAAATAGAAAACAAACTAACACTCTCTCACTATATCTTCTCAACAATATCTCACCACACCTACTATCTCATGGCTGCTCAACAAGTAATTTGTATTGTTTGTTACAATTGTTCAATTGTTGATGGAGTTGAAGGTAAAACATTCGTAAGTGATTATAAAAAAGTGTTCAAAGTACATTCAAGAAGCAACTTTGCTCGTCTAAAGAATGTTATTAAAAAAAAGTTACAGCTCGATGACAAAGTCACGATAATTGATATTGTTTATCGACACCCCTTGTTATTCGGTAAAAATACAACAAGGTTTGAACTGATGAAAGTTTGCGACGACAAAGATGTTGAGTTGATGTTTGATGTGTATGCACAATGGTCACAACTCGGCACCATCTAGTTATATGTTACCTTTGAGTATGGTCCTCCATCAGCAAACATTGACCAACCATCGGCCTCAAACATACCTTATCAACTCGACTTATATTCTCCATCACAACACTATGAACCATCACAACACTATGAACCATCACAATACTATAAACCATAATCTACCTAATTAAAACAAACTCATCCAGAAAGGTATCAACTCCAACATCAATCTATTAAAAAATTAAAAATACCAAAGAAATTTAAAAAAAAAATATGGAGAGAGAGATAGTACCAAAGAAATTTAAAAAATAAAAATAAAAATTTAATTATAGTGAGATCCATTTAATGATAAAACCTACTAATTACTTATTTGTATTTATCTGTCCCTAAATAGACTATAAATAAATAGAGAAGAAATAAAAAGATCATACATATCTTGAGTTTTCTATCTTGACCACTTATTTAAAAAAACAAAAAACAGAATAAACAAATTCATCTATATATCTTTCTAATCCACTTGTTCTCTCCAAAACAAAACAAAAAAATTGTCCCTATTAACTTCCAAGTCAACCAAACGTTAGAGTAGCTTGACTCTTGAATATGCTTCTCGAGCATTATTTGAAGGTATACATACGTTCGAGGACTATGTCTTACAAACAAATATAATTGTCATTTGTCACGACATTAAATGAATCAATCAACCCATATTCACATGTATGTGTTGACTTGGCAAGTCTTCGTTTGAGAACTATGTCTTACAAACAAGGATTTTCATGAATCAATCAATCCATATCATATAAGTATGTGTGTGTTGACTTGGAAAGTCTTCGTTCTGGGACTATATCTTACCCAAAAGTATTCACTTATTTTTACAAGGTTAGTAATCTCTTTGTGTTTTGAATATAAACAACAAAAGAAAAAATAATACTATATTTTGTGGCTTAAAATATAAGTCAAACTTAATTAATTAAATTATATTTAATATATTATTATTCTTAAAATATTCTTTATTAATTCAATCCATAAATAAGCAATTATTTCAAAAATTTCTTTGAAAGATTTTGTTGCTTGATGTTTACACGTAGAACATACTATATACTGATACTAAATTTGCAATTTATCACAATTGGATAGACAATGCACGAAATTAACAAATGGCTTCTTCTTGTCTTTGAATGACCAAAAAAAAATCCATGTAAAATCGTTTGAATTTTAGAAAATTAGATTTTGTAGCTTCACAATTAGATTTATACCTTTTAAAATATAAAAAATTCAATTTTATCTCTTTAGAAGTAAAAAACAAATTACTTCAAAATCTTACCCTTCACTAAAATTTCTGGTAATTAAATTGTTTCTTCCAAAAATCTAATACACAAATTAACATTATCAGAAATAATCAAGGCAGAAAATTTTTGGTACACTATTTACTTTACCAAAAAATTTATGTCTTAAAATTTCCGATTGTTACTTTTATTCTACTAAAAATTTGTAATTAATTTTATTCTATCGAAAAATTTCAAAATTTGTACTAATTTTTTTTTTTTTGAAATAGGGATGGAAAAAATATCATTATGTATAGATTAGACTTAATCGTCCACTATTGATCAAATTTTTGAGTAACGACAAATTGTTGTATCATGGATAAGAGAGATTGGCTGAAAAAATCGAGTAATTAATATCATTATTCGCTCTTATATAGAGATAAAAAAGAGATGAAGGAAGTGATGTATTATTAGTTTAATGTGTCGACATCACAATCAATGAACTACTATTTCTTCTTTTTTCACGATGGTTCTCTTATTAGATTGTATAAGAGGTTAAACTCGAGAATATTCTACGATGTTTTTTGTCCCTCTAGTTTTCATTAGTAAACAAATTCAACGAAAAATGTAAAAAAACAAATTTTAATATTGAAATTTCAAGAACAGAATTTTCGGTGGTTATTTTTTAATAACAGAAATTTTAAAAATAAAATTTTCGATATCAAAAAATAACTTCTAAAAATTTTATTCTTGAAATTTCTGATAAGAGAATTTTAAAAAAAAAATTAATTTTTTATTATTTTTATTGTATATTTAAGGATATTTAAATAAATTAAAAAATAAAACTTTTAAAATATAAGTTCAATTGAACAATTTCAAAATCCGATTTTTTATATTTTGTTGTTAAAATCGTATGTACCGTTTGAGTCAAGTTGTGAGTCAATGTTGACCCACTTTCTATGATACGGGTGAAGAAGATTGATTGTACAACCACACTCATTCGCATGCCACAAAAATATATAAATTTATATAAATCTTAATACATGAATATGGATCTATAATTTTATGAGTCAATTTTAGCCCATACTTGACGCAGATCGATTACACTATAATATTTTTGTGAATATTAACGGTGTGGTTGTCACCATTAAAATATTTTTTATTTCAAAATATACTAAAATTATTCTCAAAATATGACATTTTCAAGTTTATCTAAACTAGTTAAAAATACGATTTTTTAATTTAGAGGAGTTGGAGTGAGAAGAAGTCTTCAACTATTTTCTCTAATAAATTTAACAATTAACAATTAACAATTAATAATTAAAATTAAATATTTTTTTTTTATAAATAATATCATTTAAAAACATTGATTGTATCTTATTTATTTTTCTTTTTTAGGAGGATTTCTTTGTCTTTTTGCACTATCTAGAAAATTAAAAGTACATCCACTACTAATATTTCATCAATTTTGTGAAAAATTCGATTATTAATCCAATCGATTCAGTTCATATACATTCTATATTTTTTCTTTGTTTCATCTAATCGATTTTCTTTTTATTGGCTCCAATCAATTTGAAATACTGAAAAGGAAAGTTTTACTTTTCCGTATTCCATAAATTTATTATTTATGGTACTTTAAAATATTATTAAAAATAAAAAAGAAAGTATAAAATTCTTGAGAGATTATACCAAAATCCAAGAGTGTATTAATAAAAGATACAAACTAATATTAAATAATATATTAGAAAAAATAAATAAAACAAAACCATGTTAAAAGAAAAAATAGTTTCATAAACATATACAAAAAATCAATATAATCTATATTAAAAAAAATTAATCATGTTTCTATCGAAAACATTTGAAATAATAGAAGAAGAAATATCTCATCAATAAATGTTAAAAGTGTAAAGTCTCAAATTAAGAAACATGTCAATACATTGATTTTTTTCTCTATAAATATGTGTAATCTCTTTTTATTATTTTTTAATTATATATAAAGTGGAACATTAATTGTATATAATTAAAAAATATGTTAATTATTATTAATTTTAAACATCACTAAATTTGTTCGATTAAAATGAAATATTTCACGAGTGTCATATCTTAAATTAATTATTTAGTTAATCGATGAAGAACTAACATAATCAATTATTAAAAATTATTAATAAAATAAGTATCGTTAATTATTATTAAATACTAATTGTACAATGAATTATATGTATTGGAATTTATTTATAAACTAGATTATGGCTCGCGCGCTGCGCAGATATTAATTAATTAATTTTATAAGTTTTATAAGTAATATTTTATGTATTATAAATATAGTTATTTTATTGATTTGTAATAATTGAATATGATTAGGAAAATTAAAATGAAGGGAAATCATGTTTATCACAATCATCTAATTTAATTTTTTAAATATTTTGTAAAATTCGTATGATAACTTATTATATAGGATAATTGTTTGACTCATTGTACTTTAATTATTAATTTATTTTTCTACATATAATAGTACTTGTAGTTATTTGATGAAATAAAATGTAAAATACAAACCAAAAAATAAGATGTAAAAAATATTAATGTTGAATTATATTGTAGCATAGCTAAATTTATTTGTTTTATTAGTATGATGTTTTAATTGCGAGCATGAGAAGTTGTTATAAAAAAAAAAATTATTGAATATATTTCATCAAGAGTTTGTAAAAAAAAAAAGTTGGTGTGACATCGGAAGTCTATTTTAAATATATATAATAGATAATAGATTTTAATAATTGGAAATTATATTTTTAATAATTTTTTATAGATTCGTATTTTATGATTATTTTTAATGAATTTGGGTATTTTCTTTCAAATAGAATATATATTTTTACTTTATAAAATGTTACTATAAAAATGAATTGACATAAATTGAAAGTAACTATAAATGTCAATTTATTTTTCAACATATAATGGTACTTGTATTTATTTGATAAAATAAAATGTAAAATACAAACCCAACAATAAGATGTAAAAATTTAAAAATGTAATTGACTATTTAATATTTTTTTATTTTAAAAAATTGTTAATATTGAATTATATTGTAGAACATATAATAATAAATTGTGTATTTTCTATCAAATAGAATATATATATTTTTATTTTATAAAATATTACTAAAAAAATGGATTGACATAAATTAAAAGTAACTATAAATGAATTGACATTAATGAGTAATTGAATTTTTAACTTATAAAATCATTACTCCTCATAAATAGTATTTATGTCGATTATGAGTGATTA
>NC_021163.2:59579353-59579554 GCF_000331145.2 Cicer arietinum
TAAATTTATTATAAAATAACTTATAAAATAATTTGATAATAATATAAATTATAAATTATTATCAAATTGTAAAATAATTTATAAATTATAAATTTATTATAAATAATTGTAAAATAATTTTATAAGTAATATTTTATGTATTATAAATATAGTTATCTTATAATATTACTTTATTGATTTATAATAATTGAATATGATTAA
>NC_021163.2:59580208-59636615 GCF_000331145.2 Cicer arietinum
ATATATTCTTATTTTATGATTATTTTTTATAAATTTGTGTCTTTTATGTCAAACAGAATATATATTTTTATTTTATAAAATGTTACTAAAAAAATGGATTGACATAAATTGAAAGTAATTTTAAATAGATTGACATTAATGAGTAATTGAATTAGAAACGTATAAAATCATTACTCACCATAAGTGGAATCATATAATTGTAAGGAGGATTAGATAAAATTGTAAAATAATTTATAAATTATAAATTTATTATAAATAATTAATTTATAATTTTATAATTTTATAAGTTTTATAAGTAATTACAACTGGTAAATGACTAATAATACTATAAAATAATTTATAAATTTATTATAAAATAACTTATAAAATAATTTGATAATAATATAAATTATAAATTATTATCAAATTGTAAAATAATTTATAAATTATAAAGTTATTATAAATAATTGTAAAATAATTTTATAACTTTATAAGTTTTATAAGTAATTACAACTGATAAATGACTAATAATACTATAAAATAATTTATAAATTTATTATAAAATAACTTATAAAATAGTTTGTTAATAATATAAATTATAAATTATTATCAAATTGTAAAATAATTTATCAATTTATTATTAATAATTGTAAAATAATTTTATAATTTATAAATTTATTATAAAATAATATTATCAAATAGATTTTGGAGGTATTAAAGAAATTGTGGAAGGAAGATGAGAAATTGTTGAAAGAGAATGGGTACTCTCATGAGGTACACATCAGCCTTTTGGCTGATGTGGATGAAATATGCTGAAGTGGCAAAATACGACGATGTGGCAAAATATGATGATGTGGCATCGGAAGTCTATTTTAAATATATATAATAGATGAAGTTGGATGAGTGAGTTATTCACTTATACCATTGAGGTTTTTTTTTTAATAAGTCAAAAATAAATATATTCAAGAAATGTTTTAAGCACAAGAATTGCTTAGAACAAGAGTAAAAGAAATTTTACAATGTTTCTACTGTATGACCAAAACTACTCAAACAAGAAGTAAAACAATTAACTACAAGTGATACTAATGCACTCTAAGTGTTGAGAGCACCATTGATTATACCCATAACAAAATTCTTTTACATGCAATTTGATCCACCTCTATGCTAAAAGTTTGGCATGCTCAATAATAACATTTACCTTCAAAATATGCAAACGAAAAATCGCCTCATTTTTTTATTTTCAAATTGTCCACATCACTGTAAACCAAACTAAATTAATTATTTGACGCATTACACGGCTGTATAAAAAAAGGTCATCAAATTGGTTAGTGTGGTTGATTGCATTCTTATGAAATATACCAAATAGTCCAAACTAATTCAAAACACCATACCACACGGATCCAAAAAGAGGACACACAAAGAACAAATCATCAATTGTTTCAACTTCCCCACAACCTGCTACACATTGTTGATCTTCCATAGAAATGATTCATCGACGAAACAAAATTTCCTTTGTAGGCTACCTATCTTGAAACGACCTCCACACAAACAATGATACTTTTGCTTGGACGCAAAGATGCCACACTAGGTCTTGAAATGGAGGTGCGTTGACACTAGCGACAAACTCCTTCCGTAGTACAGAATATGCCTCATTTACCGAATATGATCCTCCTTGTGTATTGTTCCACAACCACTTATCATATACATTAACTTGCAAATGAACGTTAGCCAATAAAATCCTACATTGCTTCACTAATTCATCCTCCCACGCAAATAACTGCCTCTGTCATCTCCACCCTTGAAGACCCTCAAGTCGCAACATGTCTAACATAACCTCTATCTTTTCCTCTTGTTGCAAAGAAAAATGAAATAACCTACTAAATTTCTCACGTAAGACCCCACCAACCAAACATGGATCCTTCCAAAATAAAGTATTACTCTCATTCCCAATAATTTGAAACAATTTTTTATCAAACAATTCTTCTTCAATACCAACTCTTCCCGCAAAAATATCCTTCCACCACACAGACCCCCTCGAATTGCCCCTCCTAAATTCCCCAACTTCCACTCCATATTTATTGATCAACACCTTAATCCAAAGGCCTTCTGACTCTGTTTTTATCCTCCAACACCATTTATCCAATAAAGCTTTATTAAAAAAAAATTCAAATCTCGGACTCCTAATCCACCATTCTCTAAAGGCAAACTACCTTCTCCCAATTGACCCAATGAACCTTACTCACTTCCTCATTCTCACCCCCAAAGAAATGATTTAAAAATGGATTCAAGTTGATAAATGATACCTGAAGGAGCCTTGAAAAAGGAAATAAAATAAATCGGTAATGCAAATAAGAAAGCTTTGAGGAGTACTAAACGACCACCCAACGACAAAGTTCTAGAGTTCCAACCAGCCAACCTATTTCGGATCTTCTCAATAACAGGTTTTCAGAACACCTTACGTCGGGAATTATCGCTAATAGGCAACCCCAAATATTTGAATGAGACTCATCTTATCTTACAATTAAGAATCTCTGCCACAGTTTGAAGCCATGAACTGTTAACATTAACACCTGTCATCATACTTTTATGGAAATTAACCTTTAGGCCGTATTGAAGCTCAAACCACAACAAATTAGCCTTGATTGCTCTAATATCATTCCAACACTTCTCTCCCATGATCAGCGTATCATCATAAAATTATAAAAGAGAGACACGAAACTCATTTGAGCCCACCTTAAAACCTTTGAATCGATTGGCTTCCATAGAAGCACTAAAAAGAGCTTTCATGCTCTCAGCAGCTATTAGAAACAAGAACGGAGATAAGGGGTCAGTTTGTCTCAATCCCCTCCGCATAGCAAACTCTTCTGTAGGACTACCATTCACTAGCACAGAAACTGACGCTGAACCTACACATTCCAAAATCCATTTACGCCATTTCTCTGCAAAACCCATCTTTGTCATCACAAGCTCTAGGTAATCCTTCTCAACTGAGTTATATGCCTTCTCGAAGTCCACTTTGAACAAATTTAACTCTTTTATCTTTTATTTTTGCCTCATCGACCACTTCATTTGCAATTAAGATTCCGTCCAAAATTTATCTGCCTTTAACAAACGCTGATTGAGGGGCTATTGTCTTAAGTTCTTTAATAAATTTTTTGATTTAATGAAATTTTGAGCTCTGAAAACTTTTTATTTACCCTATTTCACTTTTTTTCAATTTGAGGATATTTTTAATTGACATGTCCTATTCACTAATGCGAATGTTACTTAATATTCACGTTATTTAAAATTTTCTTAAGCATTAATTATTATTTGTATAATATTTAATTATTAAAATTTTCTTAAGCATTAATAATATTTAATTACAATTTCTTAAGCATTAATTATTATTTGTATTAATATTATTTTATAAGTTTACTGAAATTGTATAATGTATGAAATAATTTTACTTAGATGGACAAATGAAAAAGTTTGTGTTACATATTGAAGAAACAAAACAGAATGGAAGTAGAAAATAAAAATAATAGTGTGTTTTGGAATGTGTCACATCAGATTTTTTATTAGTTGATAAATATTAAAATATGTGACATAAATAAAAATAAGTTGTCCCAAATAGAAGTTAGATTTGTGTTTTAATATATTATAATAGATTATTTTATAAAATCTATTAATATTTGGTACTATAAGAGAACATATTAACATTTGCCAATAATTGTGCATACTTTTGTTTTATAAGCAATAATTTTCCATACAGTTAACAGAACACACTTGATAAGTCTTCCTTACATACAAGTTGCAAGTCATCAATCAATTCAACTTTATTATAGCAGTACTGATGCCTAGTCAGAGAAGAAAAAAGAAACAAAAAAGAAATTAAATTTGAAGTATTTATTTATTATATATAAACGAAAACACTCATGCCAGAAGACAGTAGTAGAAGCAAAAAATTCTCAACCCATTGTGACTTGTATTACAAATTGCAATAAAATGGAAGTGAAGGGTATTGTACTTTTAACAATAATTGTTGCATTATTGTCCTTCGTAGGATCAGTTTCATCAACACAATTCCTAACTGGCTGCAATTACACTTGTGGAAATTCTAAAATTCCATATCCATTTGGCATAGGAAATTCAACAGAACAAGGTAATGCACCATGTTACTTGGATCCTAAGTTTGAGCTATCTTGTGTAAACAACTCAATACTATATATAGGTAACTTACAAGTCTTAGATATAGACATCCTCCATACCCAAATGGAAGTTTTATTTTATGTCTCAAAATATTACGGTTACGAATATGAAGAAAACACTAAACCAACACTCAACACAGAATGGTTAAGCATTTCAAGCAAGGAAAACAAGTTTATAACTGTTGGTTGTGACAGTTATGGTTATCTAGATAGCACTTATAACAGTAACACATATTCAACAGGGTGTTTAACAAGATGTCATGGAAATGAAATGTTTGATAATGGAACATGTTCTGGTATAGGTTGCTGCCAAGTTGATATTCCTTCTAGAATGAGGAACATCACTGTAGAAGCTTTTTCCTTCAATGAGTCATTGTTACCTTCAAGAATCTGCAGAACCTATTCATTTGTTGTTAAGAATAATAACTACAGTTTTTCATCCACTCATTTGAAAGGTTTACCTTTCAAAGAAGTACCAATAGTTCTTGACTGGCATGTAGGTGAGTTTGAAGATAACTGCAGTACTGTTTCCAAGAAGAACTATGCATGCATGAACAATAGCTTCTGTGATGACAAGCACACTGATTTTGGTTACCGATGCAAATGCAACAAAAATTATGAAGGAAACCCTTATCATCCTGATGGCTGCACAGGTAAACAAATTTGTATTTATTTATCAAAAATGATTTTCATGAGAAAAGTTGTTTATAACAACTAGTAACAATGGTTGTATTGTGTTTCAGATATTAATGAATGTGAAACACCAAATCATGGTGGATGCAAAAGTAAAGCAAATTGTAATAACAGTGATGGGAATTACAATTGTTTCTGTCCTGTGGGGCAATTTGGAGATGGAACAAAGGGTGGAACAGGATGCCAGCCTGTCAAGCCACATGATAGAAATGGATATCTAATGTTACTTACTCTTATTGGTAAGCAACAAAACAAAACACAGTAATTCAAATATTTCATATTTCCTTAATTTTAATTAGTTTGATGAACAATCCAAAATACTTTTTGGATGCAGGAGTTGGAGCAGTATTAATTGTTGTATTTGTGGGGATAATTTTGTACTCAATATACCAGAAAAGTAGACTAATCAAATTGAAAAAGAAATTCTATAAGCAGAATGGAGGTTCAATTTTGGAACAGAAACTTGGTCAAAGAAAAGACTCCTCTCAAATAGCTCATATTTTCAGTGAAAGTGAAATAAGAAAGGCCACTAACAACTATGATGAAAGCTTAATCATAGGTAGAGGAGGTTTTGGTACAGTTTTCAAAGGTGAACTAGCAGATAATACAATTGTTGCTGTCAAGAAATCCAAAACAATAGATGCAAGCCAAATTGATCAATTCATTAATGAGGTGGATGTTGTGTCTCAAATAAATCATAGGAATGTGGTCAAACTCTTAGGGTGTTGTCTAGAAACACAAGTTCCATTGTTGGTTTATGAATTTATTACCAATGGTACTCTTTCTGATTTTATACACACACAAGTTAAGGTGAATAATGAAACTTGGAAAACTCGTCTTAAGATAGCAGCTGAGGTAGCTGGAGCTTTGTCATATCTACATTCAGCTGCCACAATACCAATTATTCATAGAGATGTTAAGAGTGATAATATTCTCTTGGATGGAACCGACACTGCCAAAGTATCTGATTTTGGAGCTTCAAGGTTGGTTCCACTTGATCAAACTGAGGTAGCCACAATGGTGCAAGGGACAATTGGGTACTTAGATCCAGAGTATATGCAAACAAGCCAATTGACTGAAAAAAGTGATGTCTATAGTTTTGGTGTAGTTCTTGTGGAGCTGTTAACAGGTGAGAAACCTTTTTGTTTTGGTAGACCAGAAGAGACAAGAAATCTTGCTATGTACTTCTTGTCTTTCTTGAAAAAGGGTAGTTTGTTTCAAGTTATTCAAGGTGGCATGTTGAATGAAGGAAACAAGCAGGAGATCAAGGAGGTTGCTATTCTTGCAGCTGAGTGTTTGAGAGTTAAAGGAGAGGAAAGACCTACCATGAAGGAAGTGGCTATGGAATTGGAGGGAATGAGACTAATGGAGAAGCACTCTTGGATCAATGAAGACATAAATGTTGAGGAGAGTCACTACTTGCTCAATGAATCATCATCTAGCATTTATGAACATGGTGATAGCAGCAAACATGGAGATATTGGGTATGACAGCTTAAAAGATCATGCACTAATTGTCATGGATGATGGAAGATGATTATCACTAAGATTTCATTATTTTAGAAGTTTTGTGTTGTGTGCATGTAATCCAGCTTTTAATTATTTTTATAAGTAAGAATGTCAAAATTATTATGGAATAGTCCTAAATTCCAATTGTTGGTATATTGTACTCTTGCATCTTGTAGTTTTCATTGGTTATGAGAATGAATCATTCAATAGTTAATTATAAGTAAAATAATGCATGTAATTTATCAACATTTAGTATTCCTGTTTCAAAAATGTCTTTACATTATTTTTTTAATTAAAGTAGGTTAATAAATATATTTTTTTTAATCACATCAAATAAAATAAAAAATACATTGAACTATGTAATATTTTTACTTATAATTGAGGCTAAGGAGGAGTGAGTAAGAAGGATGCTACACCTATAAAATCTTGGAGCCAGCACACTTCAAAGGGTGAGTCTCAATCTGACCAAAAAAATTCCATGGCAAACCAAAACCCTCCTTCAATTTTCATATCAAACTCTCAAACCAATCCAAACAAAAATTTCTCAGCCAAAATGATCTTCCAGAAAATGAAAGCCAACTTGGTTTTACACTCAAAATTGGCTGAACTAAACGGTGCCATGGGTGACCTTGGCACTTACATACCCATAATTCTGTCCTTAACTCTATCAAAGAACCTTAACCTTGCCACCACTTTAATCTTCACAGGTACATATTCTAATATTTCTAAATGACTTACAAATTAACATCATCTTCATGAATTTTTTTTCCTTGAACTCTCTGGTTCTCAAGGAAAAATGACTCTGGTAATCTGGAGTTTGAACGAGACGTAAGTTAGTTCCATCAGTGATTGTTTTAGTCAAGATTCGAACTCGAATCTCTCGAATGATTTGTGCTTAACGGAACCTTATTAACCATTTGAGTCTAATCAGTTGGTTATTCCCTGTATGTAGTTAGTTAACTAACTAACATTAATAATTGATTTTATTTATTTTTTGACAAAATTAACTATTGAAATTTGATGCATAATTTTTTCTAATGTATAATTCTTGTTTGGTGTTGAATATGATAGGTCTATACAACATTCTCACTGGTTTCATTTATGGGGTCCCTATGCCAGTCCAGCCCATGAAGTCCATCGCCGCCGAAGCCTTATCAGACAAAGACTTCGGCGTACTGGAAATTATGGCCGCCGGAATCTTAACCGGCGGCGCGGTATTTTTATTGGGTGTCACCGGGTTAATGCAGCTAGTGTACAAGTTTATTCCTTTATGTGTTGTAAGGGGAATTCAACTAGCACAAGGTTTATCATTTGCTTTAACAGCTGTTAAATATGTGAGAAAAATGCAAGATCTTCCAAAGTCTAAATCTTTGGGTCAAAGACCTTGGTTTGGATTTGATGGGTTGGTTTTGGCAATTGTTTGTGTTTGTTTTATAGTTTTTGTGAATGGTTCTGGTGAGAATGAGAGTGATAAAAAATGTTGTAATAATGGTGAAGAAAATGATGACATTAGAACCTTTGATTTGGGAGAAAGAAAAAGGACTAATAAAGTGAAAAAAATTGTTTTTTCACTTCCTTCTGCTTTTTTAATCTTTGTGTTAGGTGTTATTTTGGCATTTATAAAAAAGCCTAATGTGGTTAATGAAATTAAATTTGGACCCTCTTCTATAAAAGTGGTGAAATTCACCAAACACTCATGGAAGAAAGGTTTTGTCAAAGGTACAATTCCACAACTACCCTTGACAATTTTGAATTCTGTTATAGCTGTTTGTAAGTTGTCAAAGGATCTTTTTCCAGAAAAGGACTTTTCAGTTACTTCAATTTCAGTGACAGTTGGTTTAATGAACTTTGTTGGTTGTTTGTTTGGTGCTATGCCATGTTGTCATGGTGCTGGTGGACTTGCTGGACAGTATAAATTTGGTGGAAGGAGTGGTGGTTGTGTGGCAATTCTTGGTATTGCCAAATTGGTATTGGGATTGGTGTTAGGAACTTCTTTGGCACACATTTTAAGGGAATTTCCTGTTGGGATATTAGGTGTGTTACTTTTGTTTGCTGGAATTGAACTTGCTATGTGTGCTAGAGATATGAATACTAAAGAAGATTCTTTTGTGGCACTTATTTGTACTGCTGTTTCTTTGGTTGGATCAAGTGCTGCTCTTGGTTTTTTGGTTGGAATGGTTGTGTATTTGCTTCTTAAACTAAGGAATTGGACAAAAGATAAACCATAATTTAGGTCCATAAAATTACATAGTAGCTTTGAAGAAATTTTCTTTAATAAAATGGTTGATGTGGTTAGTTATTTATTGTTATGAGTGTAGTATTAAAATGTGGTTTGCAGGTGTAATTAAAACTATAATATATAAGATATGAAGGTTTTTGCTACAAAATTTGTAGATTTTATTTGTAAATCACTATATCTTTGTGAAATATTTTATTTATCAATTTATTTCCCATTTTTTGTATTTGATGCTAAATGAGGGATTTGGTGACTTAATTCAATTAAGTTAATTCTTCCTACAGTTAGTAAGAATTACTTCAAATGTTGGTTGCTTTTGTTCCTGAGCCATGCATACATTGTAGGTTTATTTAGGCAAGATATATAATGAAGTCCTTTAAGTTATATAAAAATATTAAATAAATTTTTTAATCTTTTTTTTTTTTATATATTAAGTTAGTGAATTATGTTTGTAAAAGTTACAATGTTGAACTATTTTTAGTTATAATCTCATTTCAATCAATTTTAGTTAAAGATTTTTAAAATTGTACTATAAATTTTGTTATCAATCATCTTAAGAAAAACATAATAAATTTTCATGTGATTTCATCACATAGATTGAGAAAATTTTGCGTTTAATTTCAAGAATTCTAAAATCTATCTAACTGAAATTCTCTATGTTTAATTATTTTTCTAAAATTTGATTAAGTGTTTATGCTCTTACGATTATTGTAATTAAAATCCCTTAAGAATTTAATGAATCTATTGAAAAAATAGAGAAAATTTTGAATTTCAATTTTACTGGTTTGAAATTAGGATTAGTGGTATAACATTTATAAATATAAAAGAAGAATTTGACACTAAAAAAAAAGATAAAATATTAACTTATTAAAAAAATATAAAAATTAATATGTTATTTCTGTGTAACTTAAAAAGACCGCTAAATATATTTTGTATTTTATTTATGAATACATTGTTGAGTATGTGATGCTAGTTACTGTATAAAAGAAGTGTACTTTCTTTATTTACAGAATTTATATGTTCATTTATGTGCATGATATAATATTGCATTCATAGAAATTAAAATGAAACCAACAAAAAGAATAAATTTCCATTTTGAGCTAATGTGATACCCTTTTGGAATAAAATTTGAAGACTAGTTGGATGCTTGAATAATTGAATTTCCAAAAGGTTTGCAACTTACTACATAAATGGAGTGTGATATCATTCCAACTTTTGAAATTTGGACCAAAAAGAATACTAGTGTGATTTTCTCCCTTTAAGCATCGTGACTTTTTGGTGAAAAATTTGGAAGTACTTCTGTTAAAGTTGTCTGAACCTTATGTGATTTTTAAATATAGTGATCTATAAATACTATCAAATATAAAGTTCGATACTATTAATAAAATTGTTTTAGAACTTGAACTTTTTTAGGCTTCAATTTTTTTAATTTAATTAATTATTAGTATTGAATTTTTTTAGGCCTCAATTTTTTTTTAATTTAATTAATTAATAGTATTGAATTTTTTTTATAACATTTACAAAATTACTATGATTTATTGTAATTTTAACAAATCTCCTATAATGTCAAACATATACACAATAACAATTGTAATGCAGTTTTCAGAACTTTACAATCTTTTGAATTGTTTTTGTATTATCGACTTGTCGTTGACTCCAATTTAAAACTATATAATATAATTATCTAACATGACCAATGTGGTGGTGATACATATGAAGAAGAATTAGAATATATAAATAAATAAAATATGATTCGTCAAGAAAATTTGATAAATCATATATGGAATATGGTCTAGGTGAATCATATCATAATCGTTTTAAAATTATACGGATAGTTTATCTTCCACTCAGCTAGATTACTCTAGAGTTCTGTTCATCCACTTAAATAGGATAAAAAAGAAGATTCCTAAAAAAATGTTCAACCCATAAAAAAGTAAATTTAGAAATATATGTAGAAATCAATTATAGGAGTATCACATGATTTTTTCCCTCTAATTATTCTTCATGCTAAATTTATGCCCATGCATTAGAGGTTTTTAATTCGAAAACTTTCTCTCTATTGTTACCCAAAGGGCAAGAAGTTAAAATATTTTAAACATTTCTTGAGTCTAAAGTCGACTGCTACTGCTATGTTTACATTAAGACATTACTATTACCTAGGTTATATCTTTCTTTGTTCCACTTTCTCTTTGTATTACTATTTGATGGTGATATGTATTAGTAAAAAAGTCTCATACTTATTTGGATAAAGATATGGTGTTTAATTCACTTGTGTTGTTGTTCTTAGTCAAATGTGATAATTTTTAAACTCCCTAAGACCCAATAAAGTGGTATCTAGAGTTCGATTGATTTAATTTGTACATTTAAATGAAGGAGAAAAATAAATGTCTAAATATGATTAAGTTCAACTCTACTAATTACACACTTTGGAAGACCTTTGTGGAAGAAGGTGTCACAACCCAAAAACTAAACGCCGAGACTGGCGCACAAACTATACTCCTAGTCTTACAAGCCTATCAACTAACTTAACAATTAAATAACTAAATCGTTCTCAATAACCATTTCAAATATATATATAATTTTTCTCGAAATTTCGACAGAGTATCCTCTGTAACTTCAACATTCTCAAGGACTTAGTGAGAAGACAACAATCACTATCAACTAAAAGGGAAACACACAAAAAGGCATGAATAATTGTTTTACAATCTTATGGCGATTATGTTATACACATAATAAAATCATTAAACTTATAATTTAGTTGTTCATATAGAAATATTAAAAATTCAATTAATAGCGAAGCGGAATCAAAATGAATAACCTTAAAATCATCATAAAAATCAAACAAGTAAAAATACAAATTTTTGAGAACCAAGAGGCCGCTTCATCTCATTGATAGTCATTTCCTCCTAAGGATGGTCTTTCTCTTAGGGGTGACTCCATCTAACGGATAGTTATCTCCTCTCAATTCTGCAACGCATGATCACGCATCAATTAGTGAGCTTACATCTCGTTGATAGCCCTCTCCTCCTACAGATGATATTTCTCATAGGAGCGACTTCATCTAACGGGTAACTCTCCCCATAGGTGCACCTAACGTCGTTAACGATTTCATAATTATAACAACAATTTCCCAAAACACATATTAAAAGCATTTTTCATTTCATCGTAATTCATGGAAAATATATTCAATCGCATAACAATTCAATATTTAAATAATTTTAACTCATATGTAAATCAAACTAATAACAAGTTATATAACAAAGACCATTAAAATAAATAAATGACAAAATCAAGATAAATTTCAAAGGTTGTATTCCTCAAATTTTAAAATAAATACATTAACGTAGAAAACGAGTAAAATAATAATTATAGGATTATAAAAATATATGACAATGACCGTCGTCAACTCACAACTATGGAAAATCGCTTAAGTTTGTTCTCCAACAACTCTTAGAGTAGCAGGCAGGACCTCAACTGACAAATTTGAGTAAAAAAAAATATTCTCAAGACTTTAGAAAAAATTTATAAAGTTTAACTAACTCTAGGAAACCATAAAAATCATTTAAATCTACTCTAAGCACAAAATAAGATTTTTAACAAAAATTACATTTTTCTAGATATTCATACTACCATTAGAATTGTATATTTACCTCAAAGAGTCTCAATAAACAACTCTCAAGATATGAATACCCTTCACATGGGTTTATTTGTGACTTTAAGTGAGAGAAATAAGAAGAAGAATAAAAGAAAAAGAAAAAATTTGAAAATGGGGAAATGATGGTGAAGTGGGTACCGTGAGACAGGAAGGGAAATACGGGAGTGAAATGAAAAGAGAGTGAGTGGGTTGTTTGATTTTTTTTAATTATATTATTATTATTATTATTAATTTGAAACGGTGTGTTTCAATCTCCTCCCCTTAAGAAAATTCGTCATCGAATTTATTTTATTATTTTCTATACTGACCTTGAGTTTGAAACAAGTGTGAGTACTTTGCACGTATGACTTCTTCAGGTTCTCAAGTTGTTTCTTCACCGGATGGACCAAGCTAAAGAACTTTTACTAAAACGATATCTTTTGGCGATCTAATATAGCTATCGGATGCTCAATGTATGATAGACTATCATCAAATTGCACATCTTCGGGATTAATCACATGAGAAGGGTTATGAAGATACTTCTGAAGCATCGAAATATGAAAGACCGGATGAACTCCTGAGAGATCCGGTGGAAGTGTCAAATGGTACGCCATCGATCTGACTCTCTCTAAAACTTCAAATGGTCCAATAAACCTTGGACCTACTTTCCCTTTTTTACTAAACCACAAAACTCCTTTCATTGGTGAAACTCGTAGGAATACATGGTCTCCCACTAAAGATTCTAAGGAACGACGCCTCTTATCATAATAAGATTTGTGTCTACTTTGAGCTGTCACTAAGCGATCGCAAATCAATTTAACTTTTTCAATGGGATCTTGAATTAACTCTAGACTGACCAGTTTAGCTTCACCAACTTCAAACCATCTTATCGAAGACCTACCCGGTCTTCCGTACAAAACCTCAAACGGAGCCACCTGAATACTAGATTGATAATTATTATTGTATGCAAATTCCATCAAGGACAAATGTTGATCCCAACTACCTCCAAGATCCATGACACAAGCACGAAGCATATCTTCCAATAGTTGTATAGTCCTTTCAGATTGGCCATCTGTTTGAGGATGAAAAGTCGTGCTAAGTTTCAAACGAGTTCCTAATGAAGTTTGGAACGACTTCCAAAATTAAGCAGTAAATTGAGCCCAACGGTCAGAAATAATAGACATTGGTACACCATGCAAATAGACAATTTCATCTAAATAAATTTTAGCATATTGAGATGCAGTATAAGTAGTCTTCACATGCAAGAAATGTGAAGATTTGGTCAACCGATCTATAATCACCCACACCGAGTCACAACCCTTTTGTGACGAAATCTATAGCGATGTCTTTCCACTTCCACTCAGGTATTTCAACAGGTTGAAGTAACCCTGCAAGCTTTTGTTGCTCCACTTTTACTTGTTGACACACTAAGCACTTAGAGACAAAATCTGCTACGTTTCTCTTTATAATTTTCCACCAATAAAACTCTCTCAAGTCTTGATCCATCTTATTAGAACTTGGGTGAATAGCATAAGAAGAATGATGAGCCTCCTCTAAAAAATTTCCTCTTTAAGCCACCAACATTTGGAACACACAGTCGAGACTTCAACCTCAGCACACCATCAAAATCAACTGAAAAGTCTGAAATTTTACCATTCTGAACGTTATTTACCAAGTATGGGTCTTGACTTTGAGTTTTCTTGATATCATCAACTATGGTTGGACGAATTTATACATGGGCTAAAAATAACCTAGAATGATCAAGTTCAAATTTAATTCTACTTTCAACAATTTCTTAAAATTATTTAACAATTGGCATCTTTGCTTCGGCTATATGAGCGAGATTACCCATAGATTTCCTACGTAAAGCATCTGCAACAATATTTGTCTTTCCTGGGTGGTATAAGATTGTGCAATCATAGTCTTTCAAGAGTTCCCATATAGATAATGCCTATAAACCTTAAGAGCGAAAATTACTACAACCATTTCTAAATTATGTGTAGGATAATTTACCTCGTGCCTCTTGAGTTGCCTAGATGCATAGGAAATAACCTTACCTTGTTGCATAAGTACACAACCGAGACCAACTCTAAAAGTATCGCAACAAACTGCGTAGCTTTCATCACCTATGGGTAATGCCAAAATAGGTGTTGACGTCAAGTACTCCTTCAATTTTTGAAAGTTTTCCTCACATGCATCAGTCCATCGGAACTCAACTTTGTTCTGGGTCAACCTAGTCAACGAAGATGCAATTTTTGAGAAATCCTTCACAAAACATCGATAATAACCAGCTAAACCAAGAAAACTTTGAATCTCCTTTACTGTGGTAGGTATGGGTCAATTCTGCACTGCCTCCACCTTACTTGGATCAACACTTATTCCATTCTTAGACACAACATGACCTAAAAATGCCACAATGTCCAGTCAAAACTGACATTTAGAGAATTTGGCATATAATTGTTTATCTCTTAAGGTTTGCAAAACCAATCTCAATTGTCGCTCGTGTTCTTCTTTACTCTTGGAATAAACAAGGATCTCATCAATAAACACAATCACGAATTGATCCAATAATGGTTTTAAAATGCGATTCATCAAATCCATGAAAGCTGATGGGGCATTAGTAATCCCAAAGGACATAACCAAAAATTCATAATGTCCATAACGCGTGCAGAAAGTTGTCTTCGTTATATCATCCCCCTTAATCTTCAACTGGTGATACCCCGACCTTAAATCAATCTTAGAAAAACATTGAGCTCCTTGAAGTTGGTCAAACGACTCATCAATACGGGGTAACGGATATTTATTCTTCACAATTACTTTATTCAATTGTCTATAGTCTACACATTGCCGCATGGATCCATCTTTCTTCGTTAGAAATTAGAATGGTGCTCCACAAGGAGAAGAACTTGGGCGAATAAAACCCTTATCAAGAACATCTTGAAGTTGTTCTCTTAACTCCTTAAGTTGTGTTGGTGCCATACGATGATGAGGTATGGATATAGGATGAGTGTTATGAACTAAGTCTATAGAGAACTCAATCTCCCTATCAGGTGGCAACCTAGGAAGTTCTTCAAGAAAAACATCTGGAAATTCACACGTATTGGAATTTTTTCCAATTTCTCCTCAACCACTTGTGTATCCCTTACCAAGGCTAAATACGCTTGACAACCTCTTCTCATTAACTTGCTAGCTCTCAAGGCTGAAATTTGGTTATGTGGTACCCTATAACGTTCTCCTTGAAATGAGAAGACTAATTACCCCGGTATCTCAAATTTCACCACTTTGTTATGATAATCCAAAGTGGCATGATGCAAAGCAACCAACCCATATCCAAAATCACATCAAAATCTATCAAGTCAATAACTACTAAATCTATTGGCAACGGCTTGCTCTCAATAGCTATAACACAAGAACGATACATTGATTTAGCAAGCAAATTTTCTCCAACGAGTGTAACCTTAACTAAAGCTTCTTCTAAAGAAGATGAACATTTACCTAGTCGAGTAGCAAACCACGAGGATACAAAAGAATGAGTAGCTCCAGGATCAAACAACGCATGAGCATCTCTCGAACAAATAGAAAGTATATATGTACCTACTGCATTGGATGTCTGAGCATCCTGATGAGTCAAAGCAAACACTCGAGTCTGACCTCTTCCTACTGGTATCTGACCTCTACCACCAAATCCTCTACCTCCCTATTGAGATGTTCCTGAACCTCTGACATAAGAATTTCCACTTTATCGCACAGATGCAGAATGAGCCTGAAAAGATGCCAAAGTTGTTGTTGATGCATAACTAAAGGATGGATGTGTCGTGTCTATAGGACAATCCCTCCTTATGTGACCTACATGGACACATTGATAACACACCTTACCATTACCATCTTTGGAATAAATTCCAAAGTGAAATCTACCACAAATAGAACATCGTGTAGCTGAAACACTAGAATATCTCTGAGGGGAGTGGATTATGATGCTACTCTAGAATTTGATCTACGACTTTGCATTGTCCCAGAAGACTGCCCTCTATGACTACCTCTTTGAGACATGAGTCTTTGTTGCCCTTGATAACCAAACATAGATCCACCACCGCGAGTTGGATAGTTACTGTAAGATCCTCCAACCCTTTGTTTCTTTCGTGAATCTTGTCTACTACCTCATTTTTCCTTCTGTCGTTGCTCAATCTGAAGTGTCAAACTCAAAACCTCGGTAAAAGTAGAACAATTTGACTCAACCACATATCTGAATAAGTAATCCTTCAATCCTATGATGAACCTCTTAAGACGCATCTCCTCAGTGATGGGGTAAGGAGCGTGTCTAGAGAGTTGTGTAAAATGAACATTATACTTTGAAATTGTCATACCCTTCGTTTGCTCCAATCGCTCAAACTCATTAGTTAATCCATCTCTAACACTCTCCGGAAGAAAACGAGCCATGAACAACTGAGAAAACTCTCTTCATGCTAACAGAGGTGATCCCACTCGTCTACCACGTGACACTATATCAAACCAATCTCGGGCCACATCTATTAGCTGAAAAGATGTCAATTCTACTGCTTTTACCTCAGAACAACCCAATGATCTCCAAAGCCGCTCTAGATTATCAATGAATTGTTGTGGGTCCTCAATCGCACTAGACCCGGAAAAAGTAGGGGTTTAAGCTTCATGAAGTCTGGTAAAGTAACCTCAATACCCCTCGTTGCAGCAGTCGTCTGATGCACAACCTGTTGTAATCCCTACAGACCAGCAGCAAACTCTTCCATGATTAAGTTCAACTTTACTAATTACACACTTTGGAAGACCCTCGTGGAAGAATGATAATAGAAAGGTAGTGGCCTTGACGAGGTCGTGGTTAGATCTTAGTGTTCTTGATTCGGAAGTTATTGAATATGAAATTCAAAGATGGGGATTCAATGGTAGAGCATATGAATATTTTACAGTTAATCAATTGACAGTTGGAAAGTTGTTGTGGAGAAATTGTAGGTTCCTTAAGAGAGATCAATCAACTTTCGAGTATGTATTTGGTTCCAGTGTCTTCATGAAAGTTGTAGCTATGGATCTTAGCTTTCATAGACGCGAAAACTCTGAAAGTCGTAGCAAGTCAAGAAGCAAGTCGAGGACTTGAAAAGAAGTGATATGCTATCATTGTGGCAAATCGGGTCACATAAAAAGAAATTGTATCCTTAAGAGATATCAATCAAGGGAAAGAGATGAAGACAAAGAGAATAAAAATGATAAAGATAAAGTTGTTGTTGCATTTGTCAGTGATGTCTACATTGTTTGTGATGATAATTTCATAAATCTTGTGTGTCAGGATTCAACTTGGATTATTGATTCAGGTGTCTCATGTCATGTTACTTTTAGACGTGATTTCTTCTCATCTTACACTATTGGTGATTTTGGCATGGTAAAAATGGGAGATAGAGGAGTATGTAAAATTATCGACATATGTGATGTTTGAGTTGAAATTTGGATTTGTTGCAAGTTTCAATTGTAAAATGTGAGACATATCTTGATATTCGTCTCAACTAGATTTCAGTGAAAACCTTATATATTAAGGCAATTTATTTGATTTTTTTTATGAGTCATGTGGATGGGTGTCAAATGGGTGTACCTTAAAATGTAGTATCCATGTATCAACATTTTTTTAAAAGGGGTGAATCTAATGTTATTCTTTGCAGATTACCACTTTGTTCTTAACTATGATGAAATAAGAGAAAACATTTTAATTGTATTGCTTTTTTTTTACTTAAAAATGTTTATAGCAATTCATTAATAATAATAATATCATGAATACAATTTGGAATATCAAAAAAGATACGAGGACTAGCTATAGATGTGAGTACCCTTGCTAGCGCATGAGTCGCCTCATTTGCTTGTCTCCTAACCTAATACGATCTTGTTTTCCTTGATGGAATGAAAGTTATCAACAACACCATTCGATTCTAATTCAAAATTCACTAAATTCAAGTTGAAGATCATGGACTTACTTTAAAATACTTAATAATCTGAGTGTTTCTCATTTAGTAACTCAGCACATGGGTGTGAACCATTATGTTTTTGCTAAAACAAAATTTCATCTATCATCTCTAATACAAATACCAATGTCAACACGATTAGATATATTAGAGAAAGAAGCATCTACATTACGTTTACACCTTCCATCGTTGGATTAAAGCCAAATTATAGGAGAGTTAATTATACCATGTGACATGCATCATTGTTATAGATTTTGATTGCATTACTATGTAACAAAAATTAAAACAATTTATACAAAATTACAATAAATGTACATGAACGGCTAACTAGGCTTACATTTCTATGGTTTAACATTTCATTGTAACACTTTCTGCATGCATATGTACTAAAAATATATGTCCATGCCATGCCATGTGCTTCACATTTACATTAGACATGGAACTAACTCAACTTGAGCCTGGATCAGAGTGATCATCCAAATTTCCTAGGTTGACATAAGAAAGAAGATTAATATGGCATATGCCAAATTGTATAAGCTAATCAAATGGATTTCCTCTTGAATTGGAAAAAGAATTTGGTGTTCCATGTGTCCCATATCCCCCATATGATTGTTGAATGGTGTCTAGAGATTCAAAACTACCTATGTTACCATTGAAGGTGTCAACTCTTTGTGACCTACAAGATATAAGAAAGCAATTACAATTAGAATAGGATTAAAATATTCAACAAAATATATGCAGATTATTTGATAGCATAACCGGTCCAATACAGATGGACACCGCCATAAACATTGTTCTAAATTGCGATTAGCATGTTTAAAGTTCACAATTGTAACTGTGGCTGCAATCAATGGCGGCCCTGAACATATTTCGACTGTGATCGTATTAGGTCTCATATTTTGAAGGGCATCAAAAAAAATTATATTTAAAAATTTCATATAATTAAAAAATGTGTATATGGAAGATTAATGTGCTCAATCTTAAAATTAAAAAATTTAACTTCACCATCCTCCTCAAATTATTCTTACGAATATATTTATAGACAAATTTTAATATGAACCACAGTCCACCATGGACCAATACTTGAAAGATGTTTAAAACTCCAACGACCACAAATGTCGTCTCTTAGAAGTAGACTTTAATGGTCACCGTCATTTTCATGACTGAGATAGTGACTTAAATTATATGGGTTCGTTAAAAATAAGAGAAAACAAATATTCATCTCGTATTGAATTGACATCAATCAAGTAAACGTCTTATCCATAAAGAACAGAAGGGCCGTGAACTATTATTTCTAAAGAGACTATTGTTAAAAAAATTTATGATTTTTAAATTTTAGTCTATGGTGGATCGCTTATCAAGATGGTCTACCGTAGAACTCACACATATTTATATATTCAGTTTTAAATTAAATTAAATTTTGATTTCTTTGTACCCTTCTTATAGGTGCCATTTCTATAAGTAAGAAATGCCGTGTCCATTATTTAAAATAAAAAATAAACTAGCTAGGTATCATGCTTTGTAGATTATAATGTAGTGATTATCTAGAAAAAGTCCGATAAAACAAGAATAGAACTTACCTAAAATGTTGCTCATCGTTATTAACTTGATCAAAGCACATACCTGAGATGATTGAAACATGATTACAACCTTGTATAAAGAAAATAAACAAAATTCTTCAAAGGAAATAGATGATAACAATGACAATACCAGTAACTTGGGATGCATGACTTGTGGACTGAGGCACCATTCTCTCTAAAGATCCAAGACTTGAAACATGCATTACTCCTGTTCTGTTTTGTACAGCTGGCAGCACACCATGCATTGATGCCATAGAAGGAAACTATAAATAAATAAATACAACAAAATTTTGAAGGTTAAAACTATTTCAAAGAACACAAATCGGATAATACATTACTTCTGAGAGAGATTTTGAAGAAAACATGTACTTCGAGCTATGCAAGGCATGCTAATAAGGTTGTTTGAAGTAAATTATATTCAGGGAATACAAATGAAAGAAAACAATTTAAATTGTGATTTGCAACCGCTATTGTGCGCAATATAAAAGATTTTGAGGTCTTTGCAACGACATTGCAACCGCAATTGCGATGCATCGGCCACATTTTGCCATAATATTAAGGTTTGAAGAGTAACAACATCCACAATTTAAAACCATACTCTAAGACACTAAACAATAAATCAAATAAAAAAGTAAAAAGGAATATCAATGCAGTAATGACTTCCTCCTTCCTTTTTTTATAAACCCTTTGACACTTTTCACATTTATTAAAAAAAATAGATAATGTACTTAATGTGTACATCTTGTGTAATGAATATTCCTAAATTTCTCTTTTGTAAATTGATCTGCTCAATTTTGACTTCTCATCTTTCAAGGTACTTAGTAAGTATTAATTAGGAGTATATTTGCAAAAAAAAGAAAAAGAATTATATCCAGTAATTTGAAATTAGGCTTATATTTAGAGACAAATTTTTTTTACAAAAGGGGCTTTATATTTAGGGACAAAGTTAGTATATTAATATGTATGATATTGTGCAAAACTTTTGCAACAGACTCACAACAGGGCTTACTGCAATATAAGAAATATATTAGTTTAATGTTGTACATACTGATGATGCATGTGTTAGACCTCTCCCTTCATTCACTTCAAAAGGGTTCATAGATTTTGGTGCAATAGGAAATGCTGAGGGAGGCTGCAAATGAAACATCATATCAATTAATCAGCATTGATATGAAAACCAAGAAAAAATACAAATAAACTGAATAAAAAGATGCATAGAATGTACCACTGCATTTGGATAATACTGCATGCCATATCCCATGACATGATGTTGAACATTCTGCCAACCTGCATGTGGTGCTGGTCCAGATAAGTAGCTTGCAGTAAAAAGGTCCTGCAGAGAATTTATTTATGCATTAAGGTTCTTTGTATCTTAAACAAAAAACAAAAATGTTGTGAGAAATGGTTACATCTATTACCTCTGGCAGTTCCCTTCTTCCACTAGACTTGGTTTCAACTGTACTAGGCTGGGAGGTAACAGGTTTGGCGTCTTGAGTAGGAATTGAGGTGGTTTGTGAAGATTGTTCATCAAAAGCATGAGATGATTCATGTGTATTTGGAGAAAATGATGGCTGCATGTAATCAAATTACAGAACAATATGAGTAACTATATAAGATATGACGGAATGAAATTAAGGCTATAAAATAACCTATGAAGAACGGATACAGACACAAAAACTGAATATGACACTAACAATAATTTAAGAAAATAAAAGTGATTAAATGTAATTGTGTGTGTCAATGTCATGTCGGACATTGGACATGTCTTCAATCTAAAATGTCAGTGCTACATAGAAAATAACTATGCAATATTGGCAATTGCCTCATCTTCTTCTGAATATTAATGAAATTAAAAATTGTACTTAATTACATTAAGTGGATGTTTAATGAGTCGCAACACCTTGTTATATTCATTAACCATCCATCAAACATAATTAACCACCTAATTAAATTGTATTAACCACCCAAATTGTTGTCAAAATTGTTTGAAAATATCATTTTCCATATAAAATTGTCATGTTGTATTGTATTTCATCACCTCATTATTTGAAGCTACATCTTTGTTTGGTGAATTTGTTGGCTGTGTTGTTGAACTACAACCAACTGAAACAGAAGGAGCATATTTCATGCTTGATGGTATTTGTGCATGTGAAACTTCAATAGAATCTTCTGGCTGTGGTTTATGCTCTTGTGAAACTTCAATGGAATCTTCTGCTTCATGCAGCTCAGATTGTGTTAAAGGAGCTTCATTAGATGGTTGTGCCAGCTCAGAAGATGATGCAGTTGTCTCCTCCATTGAAGTAGCTGAAAAATCCCATGTAGAACCCTTTTCTACAGTTGTAGTTGTTGGAACAATGTCACCACTAGTGATTGGAGCAAAAGGACCAGACAATTCAAGAAGTAAAAGGTCTAAAGGAGTTGAAATTTTTGGTTCAGGTGTTGGTTCTGTTGAACCAGGTTTTTTTGTGTTGGTGTTTGGTGTTTTAGGAACAGTTTCCTCTGTAGAAGCTTCAAATGAGGCCCAGTTATTTTCACTTTCTTGTTTCATACTTGGTTTTTCTTGTCCAGCTTCATTGACAGTATCAGAAACCTTAGGCTTAATACTCACATCAGTGGAACTTTTTGGTTTATTACTTTTTTGTTCACGTGGATTTTCCTGAACAGAAGCTTCTCCACCAGAAGGTTTAACCTTTTACAATTAAAGTACATAAAGATTCAGTTTAAATAGTTATTCGTAAATAAAAAGTTGCTTTCCCTGTTTTCTATAAGAGATGGACTTCATATGCATGACCATAGTCACAATGAGAAAGAATGCAACACTTTGCTACTTCCTATCCTAAGAAGGAAATATTTTTTTTTACATGACAAATGTTAGTTGTTATTTTGTTTTTGTCGAGAACCAATAGTTTCCTTTTCTTATTGAGAAGGTTCACTTACTTGTGGAGATAAATCATTTTCCATCATTATTTCACCCAAAGAGCGTTGAGCCGGAGCTTGGAATCTGTTTGCATTCTTCTGTCCATCAAATGAAAGTTGTCTTAGCTTTGATTCAAGATTCGAATGCCTGCGGTTTCTATATTCGTCGTCTCGAAACCTGTCATCGACAACCTCAAATTTTATAGGACTTCTGCTGAAACCTCCATGCCTTGAGAATTTTTGTACATATTTAGGACTTCTGCTTTCATCATATACATATCTGAAACTCGAGTCACTGCTTCTTGCACTGGAACTTGAACGTGGACTTATGAACTCTAAATGAAATGAACTACTCTTCTTACTCTCATGGGACTCCTCCTTGTCCTTCTGTATTCAAAGAAACATCAAATGATAATTCTTGTTTGGATAAACAACTTAAGTAAGCACACTTATCAAATAAGTGTTTGTGTATAAACTATTTCTATAACAAAAGATAAAATAAAATCAAGCTGTTTTCATATAAGCTTTTTTCATTAGCTATAAGTTGTTTTCATAAAATATATAAAAGTTACCAACCAATCTAATCTTTGGAAGATTTTCTTGACTCCTTTCACCGGTATATTTTCTATCCACATAGACATGCTTGATAAAATCTCTAAGTCTGTGCATATTACTGAAAGAAAATATTTGAATCAGAACATATGATATAACAAGGTTTTAAAAAATGTTTGTGGCGCAACTTTGATTGTGGTCACGACACGATAACTGTGACGTGACCGCAATCTCAGCCTTCGATTCTTTGTAATATCAAATATCGCAACACAATTTACCCAGAATCGGGGTAAGAATGACACAGAGGATCCCATCCTTTGAAATAAATCTGCTTTGCTCTCTGTAAATGAAGTTATGTTAGAAGTTTATTACCAAATTACTAGCTAGTATAGGTTGGTATTTGAGCAACAACAACAAACCATGCACACCTCATTGCCACCAGCTTGAATAGCAGTGACTTCTTCTGGAGTAAATTTGGCCATTGACACAGATTTTACCCTATGTGTGAACTCTCTACTGTAATTACATATAACTGGGCAAGTTAAAATCAAAACTAAAGCCTCTACCATGATACATGTAAAATTTGGCCATTGTGAAAAAAGTACAGATAAGTGAAGTAAAGTAATGATAAGTAAAGATAAACATAAACATGAATTTTTTATAAATTTTTTATAACAGTGATATCGATTCACAAGAGAACAGATACAAATAAACGCAAGTAAAGAACACACGAAATTTGATCATGGGATTCGGTCAATTGTATCTATGTCTTAAACTGCAGAGCAGCTACAATACCTTTATATTATTCAAGCTTAGGGTTACAGATTACGACTTGTGTTTTAATACTATGAGTAATACTCATCAGGATCATCGATCAAAGGCCTCAATTTGTAAGAAACAAAAATCAGCATAAAATGATTTCTTTGCTTACTGTATTCCACTGCAATTTGTGCAGACGAATGTTGAGAAAGTTGTACAGACATATTGTGGTCCCTGATTCACAGAAACAGACAATGTTTTGTTTATCAAATACAAGTTCATATGAAAATGTTGCATACATAAATTTTTAAAACACTATTTTGAGAGGAACAAGTGAGACAAAACAGAAACTAAATCATTTTAAGCAGTACAAGTTATACTCTTCACATGAAAAAAATCCTATTCAAGTTTTAAGCACATAAATCCTTCGTTCACGTAGTCAGAAGATCTTGACCGTTAGATGAAGCATGGACAACGCGTTTTCACATACAACTTTTAATATTAGTCACATCTTCATTTCACAACTTGATTATAGGATAAAGAAGTATCACTTTTACGTTACACTAGTTAGTGTGTGTTTGAAAAACACCATAATCACGGTGGACCAGAAGCTACACGTTGAAGCTTCCAAAAATCACAGTAGAAGAAGTCTAAACTCACGATTCCAATTTCTTACTACTCAACCAAACTCATGTAAGTGCAACATAGAAAGCATTACTCTAAGTGGCACCAATGTGAAGTCATGTAACATTTTAAAAAATATATATATATATAAATATAATTGCTAATTAAGGAATGATTTAATACCAAGGTATTACAGTTGATGCATCTTCGATTTTCTGGAAGTTTTAAAAGACCCCGAATAATTCTTTCAACTCTTTCTTCTTCTTTCTTTGAATGCCCCATCTTCAATTGCTTAGAACCTTAACCACACTGAATATCAATGAAGTAAGTTATATCAAGTTATTACCATTTAACAAGGTTGAAATTAGAGAAAATGTAAGTGGTGCTATACCATAAAATTTTATAAGAATTAGACTTATTAACCTTGCAACAAGTTTTAATAAAATACTTTTATACCATTATCTAATCATTGTCTCTTCATAAGGAGGTTTAGCAACACACTAATACTTTATTTTCAACATTCTTAAAATTAATGAGTCTTACTACTTTGAGAATGGATTCCCACCACAAGGAAAATGAGGCTCACTTGAATCAATGGAATCCACATGAATTTCAACTTATAATGTAGGTGGTTGTAAAGATAATGTAGAACACATTTTTTAACCTAGAATTAGAACTATTTTTTTAACATAAAATTTATGCTTCCCTAAAAATTATGCATGCTAGACATTGAAACAATTACCTTTATATTTGGTATCAACCCCTACCCTTCCTTTTTCGTTCTCCAACCTAAATTCAAACCTGATGGGAAAAATGAAAAATGTTATGAGAGGGAATAGACATTGTGCATGTTTGGATTCGCAGTGACTTTATAAGAATCACAACATATTATTATGATTTTGACAAAAACTATACTCTAAAGTTTCAACAAAATAATAGTTGCATTGTAATTTCGCCGACATGCACATAATGAAAATTTTCATTCACCACAAAATTAATTCCTCTATTAACATGCAACCTCCTAACTACCATTTTCACACTACTATACATTCAATATGTAAACCATCTCAAGAGAAAAAAAAGGCCTAATATTTTTGTTACGTATATACCAAACAAAAAAAATTGAAAAAAAAAATAGAAACGAACCTGTCTCAATCCAATGAATCATAATAAAATGTCAATGATTATGGTGTGCAAAGTAAAGCAAAATGTGATTGTTGTGGAGAATGATGCAAATGAAAAATGAAAGCAATGATGGAGTCAAAGTTTTGAGAAATTTGGTAGAAAATTTTGTTGTTTGAAGAAAGGAGGATAAAATGCCGTTAATAACGGTACCACCAGCTTTTCTTTACACACGTGAGCCATCACTTCTCTTTTCTTATGCTTTCTGTTTTATTTTATTTTAGGCTAACTTTTTTTTGGAGCATTTATAGGTAAAGACTTGTGTTATATATATTATGCATTCATCATGTTTTAAATTTTTTTTTTTTAATATATGTAAGTCTTATTATGATAATCTTTAAATTTATTAAAATTATAAAAATAAACTTAATGTATCTTTTAATATTTATTTTATTTTTTAAAATGTGTTTTTAGTTAATTAACATACTACTCAAATGTATTTTTGTAGTGATTGTGGTCTATAAAATTATTAAACAAGTAGATATTTGAAGATGTATTTGTAATTTTGATAATTTCAGATATTATAAAAGTTTAAATATGTTTTTTGTCTCAGCAAATATATCATTTTTTTATTTTAGTTTTTGTAAGTTTTTTGTTTGAATTCTTTGATCCCTAATGTCAAATGAACATTAAAAAAAATGTATCAACACATCATCTTTCATGATATATTAAAAATTAAATTATTTTATATTATTAATTAATAAATTTATTTATTTATCATTTAATAATTAGTGTTATTTTATTATAAAACAAAATATGAATAGAAATTCAAGGAAGATTTTTGAAAAATTTGTCATCTTCTTTATTATAAACCATGAAACTCTTCTCTTTTTAACCTTGCTCGTCTCTCTAATTTTATTTCCTTACCACACACACACTTGCTTTAAAAATATGTCTTGTAGTTGGAGTCTTCTAACAATTCTTGATAGATGAAGAATGATATTAGTATCAACATTCTACACATGTGACTCTAAAATTTAATTTTACTCCTCACTCTAGCAGTATCGTCGGCGTTCTCCTCCTAACATATTTATGTGATAAGGAAATGAAAATAGAGAGAGTTAATGAATAGAATCAAGAAGATAATAGTTTTATGGTTTATAGTAGGAAAGAAGACGAAAAACTCATAAATGTCTCTTTTAATTTCTATTCATATTTTTTTTAAAAAATACTATTAATTATTAAATGATAAATAAACAAATTTAATAATTAATAATATAAAAAAAATTAGTTTTTAATATATCATAAAAAATTATGTGTTGGTGTGCATTTAATTTCTTTTTTTGTAACATTCATGTGACATTAAGGACAAATATTTATCGTCTCTTGTTTTACTTTACAATGACTAAATCTAAAAAATATATATATATTATTTGTAGAAATTAGAAAGATATTTAAATCTATTATAAAACATTTATCGATCAAAATGATTTTTTTTTTAATTATATACATGTGACAAAGAGATATACAGTATATATGCTGCTCAAAATTTACGTGTTTCTATATTCATTTAATATCTAATTTTCTTTCTACCTCTATTTTTATTATATCACCACCTATCGCATTTATTAAATCATTATTTGCGTGAGTCATTAATTATTATTATAAGATTAACATTGAATTCATAACTTTACCTCAAAATTAAACATGCTAAAAATTGAAGAAGGGTGTGCATAGTTTTTTAAGATAGTTTTTAATTTGATATAATATAAATGGAGAAGAAAAGAAAAAGAACGATGGAGAAAGAGACATTGGAGATTGAATAGAGAGAATTTGAATTTCAAATGTGAAATTGAAAAAAAAAGAAGAAAATACTATAAAAAGAAATAAATAGTAGTAAGAAAAAGTGAAAAAACATTCGTAAAGACAATTTTAATTTCAATAAATAAAAGTGTAAAATTTTGACTCAATCGTCGAAAATGTTTTTGCTAGATATTATGATAATAGAGTAGATATATTGGCGAGATTATGATAATAGCAGTTTTTTTGGTTAAAAAGGAGTTATATGGTAATTTTCAATTAGAGCGATGGGGAAATTTTTTAATTGAAGGTTTCACAGTTTGATTTTTTTTTACAAGCCAAATTGATGTAGTATATGAAGTGACAAGTGTGTGACTATCTCACAATTTAAAATAAAAAATGTCATCTTCGTTATTGTTTTAGATAGTGTCAAAAAGTTAGCAATAGCCAACAAATGTATTTTTGCTGGTATTGAAGGGTTTTAAATATATATTAGACTGAGTTAGGTTTAGTCTTTAAAATCACCAAGGCTCTTTTCTTTATTTTCATGAACAAATTAGATTTATGACCACCATTTTTTCAAAATAAATATGTGTTTGGAAACAATACGAAGTTAATGATTATACGGTGGAAATTCACAAAGAGGTTGAAACTATAAATTAAAGCTTTAAATTCTCATGTCGAAAACTACGTTAAAATCCAAAAATTAAGGAACTAATGCATTTCCAATCACACACTATATAAATAATATTTAATCTCGCTTAATTTGAATACCATATATTATTCTACACAAAAATATTTGTCCCGCCAACTCAAAATACCAAGTTTTGTTCTAAAATTCGTGTGAAAGTGTATCTCATTCTGAATTGGGGGCACTAAACCTACATTTACAACACCATGCAACAATTTGTTATTGCATCTTACAAAACTTTGCTTTCGAAATGATACCAACGTTATGTTAACAGGTTCCAAAGTACGCATCATCAAACCCTAAACGGCCATTAATTCTGAAATTTGCTTTGGCAAAATCGCACAGGTTTGAATTTTCCTCTTCTAATTATTTCAATTCAAATATTTTTTGTTCCTATACTATCAATCAATTAAAATAAAAACTTTTTTTTTCAGAGCTCTTCCTCTCTCAGCTAGTGATTTCAAAAGTACTGTCTTTGTTTCAATTTTGCATGACAGAGCAATGAAGTTATTTCAACGGCAAGGTTAGGTTACTTCATATGAAAATCGATATAAAGAGTATTAATGGGTAATTTATATGATATTGAATTACATATTTGGTTCCATTTTGGTATACACCATATTTTTCATCAAAAAAATGTGTACCCTATCTTTTCCTCTAATTTTATGACTACAATTATTTAAAATATCTTTTCCAAGTTAAATTGCTTTTAAAATGTGAATATACTTTTTTTCTGAAATATTTCTTCAGTATTACTCGGATTTACCAGGAATATGATATAACGATAACTTTTGTGTGTGCATATCAATGTAACTAAGGACTAAGGTTTGTTTGATGTTTACAACTTTTAGTTTATAAAAATAATTTTGGGAAAAAAAAAACATTTTTATAGCATAAATTATCTGTTTTAGTTTAAAAACAAGAAAATGAAACAGTTTTATGTCACACAATCGTTGATCTCTTTTGTTAGACAAGAATCGAGCAGCTTGTATTTTGAGTTTATTTTAAAACCAAATTGATGAAATTAAAATACGAACTATGATTTTCATCCAATAGTCAAGATCCCTATGACTAAATTATTGTGTACTTCCTCTGGCTGCAGAAAATATGGAACCAAATAGGAATGATTAACATCGGCATGCGAATATACGGAATAGTCATACAACTGGTGTAAAAAAATTTGAGCGATAGTCATACCACTCTGCAAAAACTTCGGAAAAACCACGACAAAATCTCCGTTCAAACCGGTGTTGTATTATTTGGCCAATTTCTATTTTCATGTTGAATATTTGAAAACTTAGAAGGGAGCAGGACGGAGGGCAAATGGGGAGGGGGAGATAGAATCTGTACAAATATAGGCACCCAAAAATTCAAAAGATCTATACCATGAGATCATTGCAACAGTAAATCTGAACAAAGCAGATCTCAAGCTGGAAAAAGGTTCATGTAGACAATGAAAGGGAGACAAACTTTGCAGCAACAAAATCTCCTCTTCGCAGCTCCATTCACGGACAAAAGATTATTGAAGCTATCAGAGAGCCTCAGCTGTTGGTCTTGCTATTGTCACCAACCGCGTCCTCGGAAGCTTTCTTTGCTTCAGCAGTCATAAGAGCAACCACAGCCCTGTGAATTGCTACATCTGCTTTATAAAGCAATTTTTGAGCCCTCTCACGCTTTAACTTAGCTATGCTGCGTGCATGCTGAGCAGCACTTGCAGCATCGCGCAATCTAAACTCGTCATGGTCTGAACCATCCAATTGTTCAATTCCATGCTTCTGAGCGCCATCATGTATGTTCTGCCTGTGACCTGGTAAGTCATAATTGACCATGTTGGATCTAACCCCATTTCTTTTTTCTGACGCTGGCATTCTCTGACTGTAAGAAGCCGGCATCTGTGAATCATTATGATACATAAATGAACCAAGTTTCTTGGACTTGCTCCTGTGAAGTTTCTGCATATGATTTCTGTAGTACGCGTCATTGTTCATAGAATAATATCTCATGCTGGCAGCATCCCGTGGGGAGAATACTCTTGGTGATGTCAGAGGCAATGGAGAATCATCCAAAGAATCATAACTATGGCCTGGGTATACAAACCTTTCATCGGCAAATGCTAAGCCATTTGCTCTTCTTCCTGAAGTTACAACAATTAGATGTAAGGATAAAGCTCATAATTAGTTTTTGAAGTGTAAATAATTACAAATGAAATCAACTCTTACCTGTAGTATGGAAGCCATCCTGATATGGGAAACTGTTTGTATGCCCAGAGACGGATATTTTCTTTTGAGATCGATGTTTTAATCCCTTGTTCTGTAATTCCAAACCTCTTGGTTTCAAACAGAAGGCAAACATGGCTGGCTTCTCCAAAGTAGCCCTCTTATCAGGGCCTCCATTAGAAGAAAGGTTGTTGTTATTCTTGGCCGCAGCTACTTCCCACTCCTTCAATTGTTGTTGATATCGTTCCCACATAGGTGGCTGAAAAGCACATGAAAGTTTCAGACAAACAATAACCAAGCATACACATACAGGTCATTCACAGAAAAAAGGCAAGGTAAATGGCATAAAGTCATCACAGTTTCAGCCAATCAAATATAAAATTACACCCAGAGGACATTGGAAAACTTTTTCAGCTATTGTTCTTATCTTTTGCTTCCAAAATAGCTAGAAGAATTTTTTTGACATGGGTATATGGTATATGTCCCAAAGAGGTATGGAAGCTATCCTGAAGTGTAATTGTAACAACTGACAAAACAATACAATACTTTATGGATCAATAGCAGAATGATAATATTTCAAAAATGGAACCAAATAATACTAACAGAACCAAACTTGGAAAAAGCATGAGTTCAATATCTACTAATATACTTTGTTATGGGGAAACATATTTTCTGCATAAAACATGCCTTTATTTACTTTAATTGTGTTACAACTGCCAGGGTCAAAGACACTAATATGGATGAATTGACAAGATATCAAACAGTTGGTAGGAAGAAGTACAAATAATGGTTTTAGCTTGGAAGCTATCACAACAATACTACGAAAAGCATTTAAAATATAAAGCAGAAAAACAAATAACTAACACCACAATTCAATGGCCCAAAACACCTGGCTTTTTTTAAGGCCTCCAACACTTACTGTAACTGCAATAAACCTAAAGATCAATCCACTACTGCAATACTAATCTCTCTTCACACTCTGACTCCCAAATATTTCAGCAAAGCTAGTCTATCATTTCATATGAAGGCATTAAAAAGGAGCGGAGACATTCCTAAAAACAAAAGCATCATAACATGAACACAAAAGGTAAGTTGAAGTTTTGAACAGTACCTGAAAGTGCCGAATTAAAGCCATTCCCTTCTTCTGCCTTCTCTGCTGCCAATGGTCATAAATGACTTTGACTATGCACAAAGGCCCGACATTAACCATTAGTTCCTCTATTTCATTTGGTAGAAACTGATCGCGCACCTTAGCATATGCAGCCTTTTCAAACAAGTCCATTGTTTTCTCAAACATCTCATCTGTAATCCCTTTCAAGTCAGTTTTGTCCTTTTCAGAATTTCGAATGTTTGAAAACCATTGCTCATCCTCGCTATCCATGTCATACAGAACCCTGGATGGATCCAGAGCCATCTCAACATCTGTTTCAAGTTGTTCCAAATACATAGAGCTCCGAACAAAAGTTACCTCGGATCCATTATCATCATTTTCTTCTATCAAGTGAACACCGGGAATAGGTATGTTTTTAACCGAAGCAGCACGGATGTTCCGGTTGTAACATTCCTCATGCATCTCCTTGAATAGAGCCCACTGACTTCTGTCAGTAAATTCCAAGGTCCAATCCTTCCCTCCTTTCCACATCATTGAATGTGTATAACGATTTGTTGACCCAAGCTGCATAAACTGATGTGCTTTGTACGAATACCTTGTAACTCCTAAAAGTTTCACAGAAAGTTTCCACTCATTATGGTCAAACAGCTCTAATACAACATGGGCCCCATATTCTCTCCACCCTTTATCACCAACTGTAATCAAGACATTTGCATCACAAGATAAGCATTCAAAATTCTTTTCTGGAGCCCTGGCAACATCTGCTGACTTCTTCTCACTTGCCTTCCTAATTCGTTTGTTAGGAAGCCCTTTCTGATGATGGCTTTTGTGCTTTGAACTTAATTCATACCCTGCTAAAGGCACTGAATATGATACTTGAGTCCGTGGCTTTTTGGGTCCATTGCTAAAATCGTTGTAAAGAGAGTCAGCCTTGCCATCAGCCCACGCATGTGACTGGAATCCCAATGACAACGAACTATTCCGGGTCCGATGCCAAGAACTTCTTGGAGCAGTTCGATTTGAGCTTGGGATAACACTTCCATGTACATTCCAAGACAAATCAGGAGACTGTTGAGCATTAGGTTTCTCAAAATCATCAACTGAAGGAATCTGGAGATGGAGATCACCATTAAGAGAATGAGAACTATCATCCGCCTTATCCTGGTGTATCAAAGAACTTGAAGGTAATGATCCAAGCTTTTGTGCTGAACGATGGGATTGCAACTCTGGTAACTTAACATCACCATGAAGACCAATATTCTGGTCATTTTGAGAGACAACTTGATCGCCAGAAGTAGAGGGACCAGTTAACTGATCTGACCCAGCACATGATCCATCACCTGTAGCGTCATTTGACAAAGTCGCCGCATCATTATGCAGAATAATTTCTGAATTCCTGTTAGAGCAATCATCAATGCTAGAACAGTCATCAGTCGCCATACCAGAATCTTCCTGCCCATCTGTTGGTACATGATTACACAAGCCTATATGAGCTGCCGACTGCTCCATCAGCAACTTAAGATGCAAATGGAGAAAAAATGTAGGTGCAGCAGCAAAAGAAAGAGCAAATGGAGGAAGCTTCCTCTCGCCAGCATCAGAAGACTGATGAGTATCAACTTGAGTGGACACTTTGGAAATACCCATGATGTTAATCCCTGGCCTACTCCTCCTCCTCATGACCTGTTCATCCAGATGTTGAATAATTGGTTTCAAAACAAAACCCAAACATAAGTTAACTAGCAGTGATTTTTAGAAGCTTTGACATGATGTACAATATTGAGTTAATAGCAAAAACCAAAAGTATTAAATATGGTAAATATTTTTTTTACAAGGGCTTTCGTACCTTGACTGATGAGGGCTCACGGATGGAAGCTGTGGTGAACTCACTTGATCCATGCTGAAGTGCCTGGATGTTATCATATGTGCACTCAGATAGATGGAGCTGCTTACTGAATAGGCAGTGCCTCTTAAGCTTTGAATCTAAGTACACCCAATTTGAATTCTTCAATTTGGAGAAATTATAGAGTGCAAACACAAGTGGCTGCTTGGTAACATGAAGACTAGAAAGCTTGAATCCAATAGATGTAAATGGAAGCTGCAAGTGCAAGTCATAGTTCCCTCGAGGAGCGGGTTGACGGAAAACCTTGAGGACAAAAAAGACAAAGGTTGCAGCCATCTTCAAGCAGCCTTCAAATAATAGAAACCTCAACCCTACCACATTATCAACAAAAAGCATCTCCAAACAAACTCTTGGCCACTTGGTCACAATTGTACCATATCGAAACAGCAAAACAGCATAGAGAAACCACAAATTTTCAGATTGAAAAGCTTCATTCAATATCAACCGTATAGGGAAGTTTAAGTCAAATTTGAATGATGCTGACTCCATGTCCCAAACCAATTTTGATACTCCCTCATCATAATTGAACCACAGTGGCCCCTCAAACCTCCTGTCACTTGGTTTTTTTACATTCTGAATCCCACCAACCACATGATCAAAAGAAACAGAACAGGGTGTACTTACAACGATGTGTTTCTCTACAAGCACAGGAAGTGACATTGCAGCTGACCTTCGAAACCGCTTTCTATAGTACACAGCGGGCTGTTTGCGATCTTTAATGTGAGTGGCGCTTTGCAATGAGGACTTCTCCCCAAAATTATCACCTAAATTATCTTGTGATATAGAACCACTAGACAAATCATTTGTAACGTCCCTAGAAGAACTCTTTGTTGTATTTCCCTTTACTGAAACAGGTTCATCATATAGCAATGATGAGGTTGTACTTGGATGTGTGACAGAGGTTTTCTGCTTCTTAATGCCATGAAAAGAAGAAGATTTAAACCGATGAGAAGAACGAGCCAGCCACGAAATTATAGGCTCGGAGTCCATAGAGCTCTCGCCACAACTGTCATCCTCTGCAATCACTTCTCTTTTTTGCCTTTCTTTTCTGGACTTGCTTCCATTTTGCTGATCAGACCTTCTACTTTTTGTCAAAGCTCTTCCCCCCTTTGCACGCCCAGGAACTTCATTACGAAGTAATAAGAGTTTGAATCTCTCAGTTTGGAGATCAATCCATTCTTCATCTCGATCATCATATTTGATATGGTGAAGCCTCTGCTGCTCGTCATAATCATTGACAAGGCCATAATACCAACTCTGGTCCAAAGGCCAAAATACTTTAATTCTACGGTTCAGTACCCAATATGCATCCACATCACCAGGCAGAATTTCATAAAAATGGCGCCTCTTTCTGGACTTCTCCTTATCTTTGTATTGTTGCCTTGGCCTCAAATTTCTGCCAGCAGTATCAACTGATGCTGATTCAGAACCTGACCGAGACTTTGAGCCATGATTAACAATATTTCGACTAGAAGATAGCAAAAAGGACAAACCATTAGCTGATGGCAAGGGAGAAGACTTGCCACTAGAAGAAAACCCAGTACAGCTTGGATCAAACCTTGAAGAAAGCATCCTTGCTGCATTCTCCTCAAGATTTTCCTCATCGTCTTCCTGCAACTCAACAGATATTTTACGGCTATCATTCAAGGGCTCAGCCTCCTTGGAAACCCTAGGTTTATCTGAAGCCAGAGTTTTTCGCTTCCTATCCTTCTTTTTTGACTTTTTTAAAGATGAATGGTCACTATTTACAACAGAATGAGGGGCGTGATCCCCATTCTCCTTGACATGCTTAACTGAAATTGAATTTGAATCACTATTCCTATTTTCCTTAAATTCATTTAAATGTTTCTTCAAATTAATCTTCGAAGATTGAACTGCCCTACCCGAATCGTCACTACCTAACTTAGGCACCTGATCATCATGGCCAATACTAGGACTAGGATGCCGTACCAGATTCGATGATTGACCAATTTCAGATTTCTTCCGCCCCACTAAAGTCCTCTTACGCTTAGGAATACAAACATCACCACCAGCACCTAACAAAACTCTACTCGGCCCACTACTGCTAGTAACTCCTTTACTCACTCCTAATTTAAGTTCGACCAAATCATCCCCACCAGAACTAGGCCCTTGTTTACACTCTTCATCAGTAACCTTCTTCCCACTACCCTCGCCATTTTCTAAGCTACTTAAAGACACTTCTTTTCTAGCCTTCTTTCTCTTGTTCTTCTTCTCCTCACCACCCCCAGGACTACCACTACCCTTCCTCTTTGAATTCTTCTTCGAAACCTCTTCTGTCAATTTTGATTTATATAAACTTTTAAGATCCAAAGATCTTGATTTTTTAGAATTTGCATCACCATTGGAATTATCTTCTCTACTACCTTCCATGAACAAATCAACAGTACAAACCCCCCCAACCAAAATTCACCCAATTTTCACATTCCATCATACATATCTATAACCCAATTTTCACATTCCATCATAAATAACACCACATGCATTTTCTTCAGATCTGAAAAAAATAAACCAAACCGGCAAAAAAATAAAAATCACAAAGAATTCCTTAAAAATCCCAAAACTAAAATTGATCATGTCTAATAACCCTCATGCATTGCAATTGCATACTGAATCAAATAATAACCCCATCAAATCAACAACAAATTAAATCAAAATTCAAAATTCAACATTAAAATGCATACCTTAAGCAATAGCCGATTCATCCCACACATCGCGAAGATCAAAAGCCCCAATTCATGGATTAGGGTTTGAGAATTCCATGGACGCCGATTTGAAAACCCTAACTGAATCCTGAAAATTTGAAAATAAAAATGAATATAATTTCTATTCCTCTTTTTTAATTTCTTCTGTGTTTTTTTTAACCGCGAGAGAACTAGGGTTTCTTTCTGGTGAAATTGAAAATATAAACAAAATGAAAACTGATAGAAATGGAAAAAAGAAAAAGAAAATGAAGATCAATAAAATGTAACGACACGTGGATTAATATGGAACCGTTGGATACAAATATTTTGTTTGGGTTGTGTTCCTCTGTGTGGAGGTCTAAGGAAGAACTAATGCTGATGGAATTATCGCCAGATCATGTAAGTAGAAGCTTCTCAATTAAGTTTTGTCTTCGATGTTAAATGACAAAAAAAATTGTTTAAATTTAATACTGAAAATATTTTCAATAATTTGAAAAAAAGATGAAAAAAAAAAAGTAATATGATATTTATATATGTTTTGGTATTTCTAATTTGATAAATACTTTTGTTGCATTTAGAAAATAATATCTAAAAACGATTGTAACATGTGTTTGTTATCGGTTTTTCTATTTATATTCTTAAAAAACGAGTAAATACGAAACATAAATTTTGTCGTTAATGGTAGTGTTTTTAATATGCCGGAAATAAATATTAGGGTTTGAGAATGGAGAAGAACGCAATAGATTCAGTGATTATGGCATTGATGCTAAATTAGTAAATATCAAGATTTGGTCTTTCGCGGGAGTAAATATTAGGGTTTGAGAATGGAATAAGAATGCGATACATGTACCATATATGGTAATGATGGATTGATCAATATTAGGTTTGATTATGCATTTCGTCTATTCTTTGTTGATGATTTTATACTTTTCAATCAATATCTTGAATTTCACTCTATTGTGATTCATTATTGTTTATGTTTCTACATATATAGCGGAATGGTTTGTATTGTTTGAAATGTTTTGTTTTGGAGAACTATATTAGCTTGATGCAATGATTGAATTTCTCAATTTAATGACAATCTAAAACATTAAAACTATCTTAAATTAAAGTAGGTTTGTATATCTATTACAAAATATTATAAAATATGTTCATTTACCACTTAAGTGATGAGTTATCTCTTTGATTATATTTGCTTTGAATAATGATTTATTTGGATAAGATAATTGTTTAAAATATATACTATTGTGTATAATAATTGATAGAGAATATGACCAATAAGACTTTAGAGATAAATTTTATTTGCAAATGACATTACAAATGTGATATATTTTTTCTTAATATTATGTGTTTTTATGGTTGTCATTGTTTATGTATATGAAAAACATGTGTATGTGTGCTCTTCATAGTTATATGGTTATATGTATAAATTTTATCATACATATTGAATGAAAATATGTTTTGTGGTATATTATTTGAGAAAGATATTAAAGATTCTAATTCTAAGACATGTTGATGATATAATCTCTTGGAAATATGATAGTATCGGCTTTCAGTGGTCCTTTTAACATTAGAGTGATAGTGAATTTATTAAATTACTAATAATTAACATGGTTTACATATATGAATTTCACTACAAATATTTAAATTAAAAAATAACGGTTGACTTATGTACTTGCTAATCCTGAAGATTTTGTCAAAATATATTAAATTGATGTAAAACTACAACACCCCATTTTTATGTATCTTGAATTCAAATTATTTTATTTTTATGTTTACCTATATACATATACCCTATATTGATCACATGTTTTTCCTATAATTTAGTGAGTGGATTGTGAGAATAATGAAGTCAAGATAGTAATATAGTATAGCATTAAATTAATTTAAGGTTCAAGTTTGAGTTCAAAATGCAAGTAAAACCCTGTTGACATTTTGGCTAACCGAGTAAAGTAATATTTGTTAAAAATCCTAATTCAACTCAAAAATAAAAATAAATAAATAAGCAACAACAATCTTCATTTATCTTTAAGATCATTGTCATAAAGTAAGAGTATATAGTGACATGGGTGAAGCCATATCGTTAGTATTCTCAACTTTGTGTGATTACAATAACTTTGTTTAGAATCATTTAGGTGAGAGCATTTTGGAGGTGGAGATTAATTTTTTTAAAAGATAAATGTTAAATATTATTGTTGTTAAGAAGTGAGAGATCTACTATTGAGAATTTGATGGTTCACAAGTGTATGTAAAGTCTTTTGCAAAATAAAAAAAAAAAAAGTGTATGTAATGTTTTTTGGTAATTGTATGTAATGTTTCCTTCTATGATGAATGACAAAAAATAATATTTAAATTTAATATTGAAAATGTTTTAAAAAGTAAAATATAAAAGTAGTTTGATAATATATGTTTTAGTATTTCTAATTTGATTGATAAATACTTTGTTTTTGTTGCATTTAGAAAATAAAATCTAAAAACGGGTATAACATATATTTGTTTTTTTATTTTTCTATTTTTATTCTCAAAAAACGAATAAAACATGGAAAATAAATATTTCATTAATGGTAATATTTTAAATATGTCAAAAATAAATATTAGGGTTTGAGAGTAAGAGAAGAGTGTGGTAAATTTATTGATGATGACATTGGTGTTAAATTTATAAATATCAAAGTTTGATACATGTAGAGAATAAATATTAAGTTTGGAGAATGGAATAATAGTGTAGTACATGTACAAAAGATTATATTAAGGATGGATTAGTCAATATTATGTTTGACTTATGCACTTCATCCATTTTTTTTTATTTATGATTTTATATTGTGCAATTGATACTTTGTATCTCTCTCTATTTTGATTTATCGTTGTTTGTAAATATATGGAGTGGAATGCTCTTATAATGTTGAAATGTTTTGTATTGGTGAACTATATATTAGCTTGATATAATGACTGAATATCTCTGTTTAATGACAAACTAAAACATGAAAACTAATTTAAAGTTGAGTTGTTTATCTATTGAGTAATCATTATATTTTACTTATAGGTCTAAGTATCTTTTATAAAATAGGTTAATTTATCAATTATCTCTTTAATTATATTGACTTTGTATAATATTTTGTTTGGGAAATATGATTGGCTAAAATATGTTTTATCGTGTCTAACAATAGGAGAAGCATATGACCGGTTAGACTTTAGATATAAATTTTATTTGAAAATAGCATTACAAATATGATATATTTTTTCTTAACATTATTATAGTGTGTTCTTATGGTTGCCATTGTTTAAGTATATGGAAAACATGTGTACGTTGTTCATAAATGTACTAAACTTATAATTATTCGTTGAAATTTTATCATACATATGAAATAAATTTTCTTTTGTTACAGTATATTGAAAAGTATGAAAAAAAAATTACGGATACAAAAGATATGAAAGATTCTAATTGTAATACACGTTGATGATAGAATTTGTTCAAAAGGTAACTATGTTAGTGTTAGCTTCATTCATTTTTTTTTAAATTACTGTATTGGAATTTATTGATAATTAACATGATATATATATATATATATCATGTTAATTATCAATAAATTTCAATACAAATGTTTAAATAAAAAATAAATATTATTAGTCTTAAATATTTTGTTAAAATATATTAAATAAATTTAAAATTATAATACCCTATAATTTTATGTATCTTAAATTCAAATTATTTATTTGTATGTTTATTTATATATATTAATTATTTTTATGAGAGACATTTGAGTTAAAATTTGGTCAACAAAAGTAATATTGTATATCATTAAATCATTTTAAGGCTGAATTTTAGGTTTAAGTCGCAAACAAAATCCATTGACATTTTGGCTAACCAAATAAAATAGTACTTGTTAAAAATCCTAATTCAATTCAAAAATAAAAATAAAACAACTATTACAAAGCAAGAGTATATAGTGATTTGGAAGAAGCCATATAGTGGATTTGCTCCACTTTGTGTGATTATAATAACTTTTCTCAAAAGAGAAAGGTTAAATATTATTGTCGTTAAGAAGTGAGGGGAGCTACTTATAAGAATTTGATGGTTCACAAGTATATGTAAAGTTTTTTGCAAAATAAACATGTACATGTAAAGTTTTTTTTAGTTGTATGAGTATGTGTTGTCAATTAACATATGAAATCTCATATTGTGGATTTTATATTTTTGATTCTATATGTGACTTGATGTAAATTGATGATGATTTAGATGATAAGCTCAATGTTATTATTATGACGATATTAATATAATTGTTGATGTTGATTATTTTTTGGTTGAGAGCATAACACCTGCTTAATAATTAGTGTCCTAAATTATTAAAAAAATATAAAAAGTTAATAAATATATTTTAAATTCACGAAGAGAAATATTTTCAATAAAGTAAGTTATAAATAATTTGGTTTATAAGGTCCTTTATTTCTTAAATAGAAAAGTATTTAATTTTTACAAAAAAAAATATTGATGATGTCAATATATTATTTAAAATACAAGTATTCTTTAAAAATTACCATTTTGTTACTTCTTTAAGAAGAAGGTTTAAAATTATATTATTTCTTTATTTTTGAAAAATGATTTAAAAGTGATATTCTAATATTTTAAAAATAGTTTATAACCAAAAAAAATTTAAAGGTAAAAAGCTTTGAAAAGAAAATACTTTTCAAGTATTGTTTCTATCATAAGTAAAAAATTGAATTCATTTCTAAAAGTGAGTTTTAAAAGTTTTACTATAACATATCATGTTGTTTTTCTCAAAAGGAGAAACCGTTATGAAACTATTGCCCCGAGTTGTGAATAAGCCTATTGTTGAGTGTCCACTTTTATTGTTTTGTATTTTCAGAATTTCTTCATATTTTGAAATCAAACTAGCATAAGAATTTATACCCCAAGAAACAAAAACTTATAAATGTTGTTTACTTTTTTACATGAATTTTAAGTTGTTAGTTCATGAATAAATGTGATATCAATATGACTGTGTTACACTTCACATTTTCTGAAAATATTTCAAATGAAAAAGTTCACCCTCATGTTCAAGGACTTTTATTTATGGTGAAAATATTTTATAAAAAATAAACCAACATTTTATTTACATTTTGGCATTGAAGATTTGTAGTATGTGGCATTTGAGGACAGGGTGTTACAAAATTTAAAAATATGTTGTATATGAGTCTAATCTATATTGTAGAAGAGTTTTAGTTATGACGATAATTCATAAATATCGAGTTAGAACATGAGAATAAGTCATTTGAATTGCGGAGATAGAGATGAATTTGAAATATTTTCTTAAATTAAAGAGTTTGACAAATTTAATTATTATATATGTGAGTAAAATTAGTGGTGATTTTATTTAATAGTGGACTACAACATTGTCTCCTATGATATTCTAAACTCTATTTTGTGAACAATTGTTTTTTTTCTTTCTATTTTGTTGAGGTTTGTTTGCCTAGCAAGAGCCCATCTTTTGATATGTAAAGAATCCTGTATGCCTTGTGGTGAAACAATTTATGAGTGTATAAAAATAAACTTTATTAATAAATGCGGTATTAATATAATTGTATATATTATGTTTTAAGTGAAGATTTTCACACTCATGTTCAAAAACTTTTATCGTGATAAAAATATTTTATCAAAAGTAAACAAATAATTTATTTACAGTTTGGAGTTGAGAGTTATAGTAGGTGTGGCGTTAGAGGAGAAGATGTTGCAAAAATTATTTAATTTAATTTTTTCATGTGAAGGAGACTTATATATAAACTATTATAATGAATTAAAAGGACAAAACCGGTTTAAATGATTCAAGATATGTTATTTTTAGACAAAAAAAATGTTTTATATTTTATGTAGAATTAAATAAGTTTTTAATTTATATAAAATTTTAAAATATTGCTTTTAGTTTATAAAAAAAATTATATTTTTTATTTTTTATAAATTATTTTGCATGCAAAATGATTTTTTGAATGATTTTTTTTTTTTTGTAAATATATTTACACCGTTTTTAAAAATTCATCCACGAAAAGGGATTTCAAATTGGTGCACCTTTGATTAATACTCTTTCCAATTTTTATTTTTTTTTAAAGTGAGGAAGATTCTAAATTTTTGTGGAATAACTTTTTATAATTTTATAAAATGTTTGTAAAATATTATTTAAAAATTTAAAAATCGAAGGACAATTAAATTTGTTTTGTTCTAGCAAATCCTAAAATTATTTGTATATTTTGTAGGAACTAAAAAATGTGATTTTATTTGTAGAGACTAAAAACAAAAGTTTATAAAAACTAAAAACTTATTTTGGTTAAATATATTTTTATTCCCAATAAAATTTTAACTTTTTAATTTTAGTCCTTGTAAAATAAAAATGCAATTTTTAGTCCCTACAAAACTATCATACATGCAGTTTTAGTCTTCGTTGTTAAGTGAACATATATTTCTTAATTAAAATTTTTCAAGCATTTCTATAACAATATAAAAAGATCCTCCAAAAAAATAAGCTCAAAATTCAATTTCTAAATATATATTATCATTACTTTTATCTTGAGTTTTTTACATTTAAAAAGTTTATATTGAATTCATCCGAACTTAAAAAATTATAAATTTTTATGGAAGAATTATTTATAATGTTCTAGACACGCTTGCAAAAAATCATTCAAAAATTTTAAAGTTGAACAACGATTAAACATGTTTCATTTTTGCAGCGACTAAAACTGTTTGTTGGATAATTTTGCAGAGATTAAAAGTTGTATTTTTATTTTATAAGAACTAAAATTGAAATATTGAAACTTTTTAGAGACTGAAAATATATTTAAGCCCTTTATTTACAATTGACATAAACATCTATCACATATTTTGAAATTTTTGTCGTGTCGCGTTCGACTAATAAGATGGTAACATGTTAGAATTCAAGTGCGAGTGATTAGTCTCACATCACTAAGAATGAAAGAATGTTGGATATATAAAAGAGACGATCCATTGTCTTAGGTTTTGGGTTGAGATGTGTCGTCAAAGTCTCTTGTGGTCTTGAAACATTCAGTGCGTTGTTGTTCACGCATACCTTGAACTCCCCAACATATGGCATCCGAGCCTTTGGTTCAATCTACGAAAATATAATTTTTAGTATGCTTTGTGGTTGCAGTTTTATTTGATCTTCCACATAAGAAAAGATGAGTTATATTGTAAAAGTGTTGTTTAGCGCGAGATTCTAGCTAAGAAAAGAATTAATTAGTAAGTGATCTTTTGTGGCTTACCTATTTTTCTCGAGAACCTACCTGATGCACAATTACAATATATCGAGTTTCACTGTGAAGTTTGGAATAAATAAATTTGATGGACGTATCACATTTGGTTTGTGGAAAATTCAAGTCAATGATGTGTTGATACAATTATGATTACACAAGGTGCTAGTTAGCACATTGACATTTGACATTGATGCAAAGTGTGTTAGTTAGCATATTTTTCCAGTTTGGTTTCAGCATGTAGAAGAAATTATTTGATACGTTTAGTTGTAAGTGAAAATTCATGAAGTGGTTTAGCATAACTAAGTCCTACATCAACTATAAATATGTTAAATGTTGAATATATAAGAATAGTGACCTACATACCTAATGCATAAAGGTTTTGAGTTGAGATGTGATATCAAATTCTCTTGTGGTCTTAAAATATTTGATTTGTTGTTGTTATCGCGTCTCCGTAATGTGAGTGACTCACACTTGAGATGAAGATTGTTGAAATTCAAGACTTTAAAATTTAGGATTGAGATAGATCGTCAAAATTTCTTGTTGTTACTCTCGCACACCCCTATGAATTATCCATCAAAACATGCATCCACTCATGCATAACTAACTATGCAGATACAATGCTTTGTGAGATTGTTTCTATGAATAACAGCTTTTTTAAGTGTTTGGTGTTATGTATTTCAAAATAATGGAGTATATGTATTAACTCTGTAGAATTGAGATAAGTAGAATAAAAATGTATTGGCATGAAATGTCTAAATTGGGCAAATTATATTATGTCCATATGTAATTTTTTTAGTCATTCTTGCACATTTTGTGTTTGGACGTGATTAAAAACTTAATATATGATTGGTCCTTATAAATATGCGTTTATTTATTTATTTTAGTCTTTATAGATTTTTTTTATTTGATATTTATCTTTGTAAAAATTTATAAATATTTGAAATTTATTTTGTTTTTAGTCTTATAAATATATGATTAAAAAATTTATTTTGTTTTTTGTCATAGCTTTTTTTATTTAGTCTTTGTAAAATTAATATCTTTTTATTGAAATTGGTCTCTGTAATTTCTTATATCACTAATAATTGAGAGAGTAAAACCGAATATCATATATATTGCAGTTGTTCATTCTAATAAAAACCAATTTTACAGGGATTAAAACAAAAGAGCAAAGATTAAAAACACACACAACAATATTTGCAAAGACCAAAATCAAAAAAATAAAATTTAAAGATACTAAAAAAAACATTCATATATTGAAACCTATAAAAAACCTCTTTTGTCTTTAAAAAAAAGTATAGTGGTTGGTTGTGTTGTCATGAGAGTGTGTATAACAATAATTGTGTGTGAATAGAGGAATTTCTTAATTGGGGCTCAAAATAAGTAGATGTGTTTCAAGATTAATGTCTAGATATATCTGTTTGGAATCATAGTTGGGTTGTCATAATCACATTGAGCAACCGTGGTTTTATACAAGATATAATTTGTAGCTTTTGAAACGGTGAATCCCTGTGATTCTGACAAATTCACCGTGATACCAAATATGCACTTAAGCTTCTATTAGGAATCTAAGTGACAAATAAAATCTTTATATGATAAAGATTGTTTTTTTATAAGCACAGTAATGTATTAATGAGAGTATAAGAGATACCCAACTCATTACAAAGAAAAATCAACCATTTTGCAAACAAGCTATATGATAAGATTGTATGTTTGTTTGGTTTGTATGACTTATTATATGGTTGGATGTTGGGGGTTATGGTTTTAAGACAACTACTGTGGGATGTTTGTTATTTTATTGAAACCATAATTGTGGTATATATATTTTGGAAAATGAGATGAAAATTATGGGAAAGCAAAAAGCTAGATCTTGCAAGTTAATCACTACATTTTGAGATTAGTAACCATATTCTATGTGGTTTTGATTATAGGATTTTATTATATTTTAGAGATGTTTTTTGGAAGATGTTGGATTCAAGCTCATGTAGTAATGTGTATATATGCATGGAATGTGTAGATATTGATATGTGTTTGATTCATGAATCAATAATGTGTTAAAAATTGATTTTCATTTATATGTGAATAAATGCATGCATGCATGTTTAATAACTTTGTATAACTTTGAATGAAGATGACTTGAAAATTGGTGTATTCTTTATATAATTTCGTAGAAACAATAATATTTGTAGTTGTGGTTTAACCATACAAAAATCTTATTTCAAATGCACTATATTTTTTTTTTTAGTTTAGGCAACATTGAAAAGTGTGGCTGAAAAAAAATATTGTATCCTAAACTTTAAGCAATAATTTGACAATCAGTTAATTTAGTTTAGGGAACTATATCCATTACTCAATACTAAATTTACTTCCACAATTATGTTCACGCTGTTTCAAAGATTTAACAGTTATATATTAACTATGTAGAATTGAAATAAGTAAGAATAATGTGTTTAATACAAATTAAAATTGGTAAGTGCATATATAGTGTTAGTGTCATACAATATCTAACAATATCAAATATGAGATAATCCATTTTATATGTGAAATTCTTAATACAAGATATTTGGTTTTATGACTTGCCAATGCATTATCTGCCTTAAATTTAATTTAAATTAGTTGGAATATTCATGTCAAATAACTCAATACTTAAATAATTCATATTTTTTAACAAATGTTAAACTATTTGAAGATACTTTTTGAAACCGTCAAGATACAAAATTTGATTCTAAGAACACAATGCCACAAAAATCCTTTGCATACTATATTGTCATATTCAAGCCATGAAAAAACATTCATTCACAAGTTTTTTGAACCTATTGAGTGCTCCTGTCTTAAGTGTAACTCCATTGATGTCTAAGACAACAAAAATGATAAAATAAACATAAATGATATAAAATAATTGGAGCCAATCATAGTTGTGCGATGCACGAAAAAATTATATTTTAAAATTAATAATTGATGCTTTTAATAAAAATAAATTTAAGATTTAATAAAATTGTACTAAAAGAGATAACAATCAATTAAATTTAAAGCTGATACATTAAAATAATAAAAATTATAAATCTACAATCAATTTTAAAGAAAAAAAACTCTACACCAACACCAAAATTACATAGGGTAACAAATAGAAAATAACACATAAAATGGTGAAAATCAACTACTGGTAGATAAAAACTTGATTGTTATCGAAACTATTACCTATAAAGTATACACATAAAATTCAATTACCACCATTACATTCATATAAACAACTCAAGGTAAACCCAACCAAAAATATTTCCCTCAATCAGAAATAAAAAGAAAAACTCACCCATCCCAAAAAAAATTAAGAGAAAGAAATAATATATTAAACTATATTAACGACAAAAACAAGGGATGTTTGTATTATCTCTTGAAAGAAAACATGTTTCATTCCATATTTCTAAATAATAACTAAGGGATGTTTGTTTTACGGTTGAAAATTCTACTCTCATGAATAATTTTTCTGAAAAATAATAATGAGAATTTTATTATTGGATATTTTATAGAAATAGTGTTTAGTTAATATTAATCATAATCCTAAGATATTTTATAGATATTTTATAGAATAATTTTTCTAAATAATTGTGTTTATTCCCACTTTCATGAGAACTTTTATTTCCCATTCATTTTTCTTGGGAACAAATTCATGGGTAAGTGAGAATTTATTTTGTTTCTTAAAATGTTTGATTACTTTGAATTAATTTTTTAACTTTGTAATAAATATATAAATCTATATATGTAACCTCCACATTTCTATAATTATTTTTATGACCATCAAACAAACACCCCTAAATAACAAAGAGCAATGATATTTGAACATATTTTTAAACACAAATATATGTGGCTTCCACATAATCTCTCTTTTCATTTAATTTTTTCTCATTTTTTTATATTCCCCTTCTTTATTTATCTTTTTTCACTTTTTTTTTTGTCTTCCTCTACAAAAATAAACCTCACACATTCATTTTTCCTTTCTTCTATAATTTCTCATTCTTCATTTCTTCCATAATTTCCCCTTCTTCCTTTAGACAGAAATATTTCATTAACCACTATTTATATGTCGTTAACCAATAATATTTACACTATTAACCAGAATTAAACTCAGAAAGACCCATAATTAGCACACCATTAATAACAAAAATAAACTTCACACATTCATTTTTCCTTTCTTCCATAATTTCTCATTTTTTCTTTCTTCCATAATTTATCCTTCTTCCTTTAGACATAAATAATTCATTAACCGCTATTAGTACGTCATTAACCAATAATATTTACACTATTGACCAGAAACAAACTCATAAAGACCCATAATTAGCACACCATTAATAACAAAATATAAAATGTGTTAGACCTATCAATAACAATAACAGTGATGAAACTTAATGTTTAGACATAAATAATTAACATGAATTAACAATTTGCAACCCTAATTTTTAGACAAAAATAATGTATTAACCACCTATTGTACTTTATTAACAAAAAAAAAAAATACAAAAAAAAACCAGAAAATCGTGTATGAAAATCTAAGAAGTGTAGATTTGGAGAGTAATGTATAAGAAATACATGTGAAAAACAAAATCTAGGTCAACACAAGAGTTAGTTGATTGATCCAAAAGGAATAGAGAGAAGAGAGAATGAGAGAGAAAGAAGATGGATGAAGATGAAAAGGAAGAGAGAGTGTGTGATGTTTATTTTTTTAATTTAATTTTATTATTAATTAATGAAGAGAGAGTATAAAATTATTAAAATGACTAAAATGTCCTTTAAGTATGTATACATATACAGTATATGTATTTGTATTTGTGTTTAAAATTGTGTTTAAATAACATTTCTCAATAACAAAATATATTAGAATACCAGCGAAGACATAGTCCAAGAAGGTAATTAAAAACGTTTCTATTTATTATAAACTAAATACACCAAAAGTTTTTCTTATAAATAGAAATCGATAGAGTATTTAAAAAAAGAAAAAAAAAAAAAGAAATCTACAAAGACCTTTTTCAAAATAGTATTTTCTAAAACCTTTGACGTAGCATCATGAGTTAAGCACTAAACCTATAAGGAAAATCACAATAAACAAATGCAAAAATGAAATTAGATAAACATAAAACAAATTAGATAAAGTCCTTAATGAAATTTTACAATTACCTATTTCATGTTTGCGTGTGACATTCACAATGGCCTAAAATTGAAATGGAAAATTTGTAAGAGGTTCCAAATTGTTCAAATGCGACATTCAAGGCAAAAACAAAAGAAACTTATTTCATACCAAAATCATCAATCAATTTCCTCCAATAGAAAAATAATTATAAATAAATGTACAAATAAATATAATCAGATGCAAAAGTTGTCCCCCTAATAAACAAAATTAGGAAAAGTAAACCAAGACATGCATTTAGCTATCAAAGTGTATGTAGTAGTACAAAGCCTAACCTATAAGCATTGAATTGCATTCTCTATAAAGGTTTCATTGAAAATTTAAACTACAAGGATAAGAAATTTATATCAAAATATTTACTCACAAAATGATGCAAGAACAACAATATCACAAAAATAATTAAGAAAATAATAGTTTGATTAGAAACTATATGGATAAAAAAGTGAAAGCATAGTAACCTCATCATACAAGACGTTTATAAAAGAGCATAAAAAATATATAGTTTAAACAAATATTTATGCAAACTATCTCAATAAATTGTATGACCTAAATTTCCATATAACAAATAAATAGAAAATGAGCAATTAAAGAATAATTGTGAAAGATGCAATACAAATATTCTACTTTGGCATAATATTTTCTATTGTGAAAGATGAAAGATGCTATTTTGCTTAGATTCAACAAACCACACATTCTATTATGGCATAATATTTAGTTCTTTAATGTGAACAAAACAAAAGATGCAAGCATATTTTTATTTTTATTTTTATAAAATAAAATAAATTAAAGAATGAGAATCAAGCCTTGTTGGTTCCATCTTGTGCTTGTAAATGGAAGAAGAGCAAATAAAATGTAGTGAGAGAAAGTAAGAGTTACAAAAGATAATAAAAGCACATTAGATTTAGCAACGCAATTGCAAAAGAGTTAGGAATGTGATTAGGTTCAAGGATGTAAAATTGCAAAATGTTGTTTATTGAGTTATATATTTAAAACATGACATGTGCCTTTTTTACTAAAAACGTGAGCTAAAAGTGTGTAATATTTAGATAACATTAAGATAAGCAACCCTTGAAAAACCTCTGCTTATTATAGTTTCAACCACAATTTTTAGCCATGGATGAGTTTAATGTGACTTAATGTAAAAAATATTGTAGCAATGGTGAAGTTATGAAACATAGTCTATATTTCTATCTATACCTACACAAGTTTACTTCAATGAACACCCTTCTTGGCAGATTTATAATGTTTATAGATCAACTCATTAATCCAAGTAAAATCGTTTGATTTACTTTTTATTTTTATTTTATAGTTTGGACAAAACTCTAGGTTGGAGTAATAAGTTTATGATTTTAATTAAACTTGTATACCCTACTCGTTGCAATAAAATTCTATTTTTTCTGATGATTTTTATTGAAAATATTGTGTTAATAAAAATCGATGTATTATAAATTAAATATATTAAATTTTAATTATTGATAAAATTTGAATATAACCACTTTTATTATACACTCAATCTAAAAGTATTTCAATTTAATTAAAGTCATACATATTTTTTAATTTAGGAATATAGTATGAGGGCTAACATTTTGATAAAATAACATAAAACATGTATTATTTTATTACGGTGACTACAAATTTATTTAATTTTTATTATTATTATTTTAATTTTAAAAAATATAGTAAATTTTATCATAAATAAGTCATACAACTATAATGTCATAGGTTAGAACTCATGACGACAAGATGAGTTAAGTTAAAGTTAATGAATTATTATTATTATTATTATTATTATTATTATTATTATTATTATTATTATTATTATTGTTAAGGTTTAATAGGTTAATATGGGACAAGATGATGAGATGAGTTACAAATCAAGGACTTATTATTATTATTATTAAGGTTTAATGAACATATACTCACTAATAACTAATATAAATTAATTGCGGTGTAGATTGATTTACACCTTCAATGTATGATCATTTATTATTATTATTATTATTATTAGAATTAAATAAGTTTTTAGTTTTTATAAAATTTTATTTTTTAATCTCAATGAAAAAGTTTAATTTTTTAGTTTTACAAAATTTTTCTGCAAATAGTTTTAGTCTCTATCAGAAAGTAACATATTTAATTATTCTTGTACTGTTAAATTTTTTAATAATTTTTAGCAACAACACTTCAAACATTATAAGAAATTTTTCCATAAATAAAAAAAATATCATTTATTATAGTATAAATTCTATAATAATGTTAATATGTTTGAAAAAAACAATTAAAAAATATATATTAATATTTTAATATAAAATAAAATTACTTGCATAACAATTTATTGAGATTACAAAATACTAATTTATTTTATAGAATAAAATAAAATTTTATAGGATTACAAATTTACTTAAAACTTATTATTATTTTTATTATTTTTGATTTGCAGATGAAAATAATAAAAAAAAATCGGATTCAACCGCGACATATCGGTTATATTATAATTATTATTTATCTTTTATTTTTATTTTTATAAGTTATTGTTATTATTACAAATGTTAGTACAATTATTATTATTATTATTACAACTACAAAGGCATTTCCGTGAAGCAAGTATCTGTTGTTTTTTCCCACTTGGAAACGCAACCAAACAATTTCAACCTCTCTTCTCTTTCATTCTCTCTCTCTCTCTCTCTCAATAATCATTCACTCCGCATACTTCCATATCCACAATCAATCAATAATCAAACAATGTAGCAACCAACAATTTCTCTTCTCCTTTCATACTTCACACTTCATCACTTTCACTACTACGACGTCGTTTCATACCCACTCCTCTTCCCGCTTCGATGATTCACAACAATCACCACTTCCCTACTCCCCACAATGATCCTCAACAATCAAACCTTCTTTTTCGGTACTAATCTTCACTCTTCTCACCAAACCTATTTTCCATTTCAATTCCACCCCAATAAGCTTCTAAACAAGGGTTTTTCCACTTCTAAACGCTCTCGTTTTGTAAGTCATTCTTTACCTTTTCCTCATTTTTCTCGCCAACATCTTCGCCTTTTTAAAAAAGACATTACTTTCAGAACTGGGTCTAGGTTAAATTGTGCTAAGGAAAAGGAACCGTTTTTTGGTAGTCAAGCTTTGGTTAGTTATCTAACACCTTTATTGAAAGAAGGGCTTTTTTTGATAAGGGCTTCTGTTTACACTGCTGTTTTATGCGGTATTTGTATGTTAGTTTGGTATGGTCAGAATAAAGCTAAGGTTTTTGTTGAAACCAATTTATTGCCTTCTGTTTGTTTAGTAATTAGTGAATATATTCAGCGTGAGGTTGAGTTTGGTAAGGTTAGGAGAATTTCGCCGTTGAGTATTACGTTGGAGTCTTGCTCGTTTGGACCTCATAAGGAGGAGTTTTCGTGCGGGGAGGCTCCTACGGTGAAGCTTAGGATACGTCCTTTTGCCAGTTTGAGGAGGGGGAAGTTGGTGATTGATGCGGTTTTGACGCAGCCTAGTGTGTTGGTTGTGCAGAAGAAGGATTATACTTGGTTGGGAATACCGTTTTCGGATGGAGTTAGAGAGAGGCGGTTCTCGAGTGAAGATGGGATAGATTATCGTACGAGAACGAGGAGGCTTGCGCGAGAGGAAGCTGGTGCTCGGTGGGGAAGAGAAAGGGATGAAGCAGCTAGGGAAGCTGCTGAGGTTGGTTACTTTGTTTCTGAGAGGAGTTGTGGTCTTTCGGAAGTTGATGGTTCTAAGGAGATTGCAACTAGTTCGAGTGAGTTAAGTGAGACCACATCCTTTTTCTGTGTGGATGATGGGAAGCATGATCATCGGTTTATGGACACTGGTGTTGAGTATGATACAAAACATGCAGATTTGGAAAAATCATTTGGAGTAAAATTTCTTGGGTCAGGATTTCGATTTTGGTCTAGAGTATTATCGGGGCGTAGGAAAAACAGATTTAAGAGGAAGGCTAATGGTAGTAACATCCATGCATCTGGTGTTGCTACAAAAAAAAGAATGTTTGAACGTAGCGCATCGGCAGCTCGTGCATACTTTCGTGATCAATCACATGGGAAGTATGGAGAACCTACATCATTATCTTCTGAATGTTTTCATTTTATGAATCATGATACGCAGGCAGCGAAAAGTGAGGTCGACGGAAATGCAAAATCTGTTGCCGTTGGTGATGAAACCCAAAGTGCTACAATATTCAGAGATACGGGAATCTGGTCCCCTGCAGTAAATGAAAATGTTGGCGGTGATTCAGATTATTTGAAAAGTGAGCCAACTTTACCGACCAGAGAGAGTAAATTTGAAAATTTGCATCCTAGTGAGGATGTTGCAGTACCTGCTACTGCTAATAGTAGTACAGAGAAAAATGAAGTGTTGGTACCTCATGTTGCAGACAATCATTTTGGTGATGGTACTTTGTCTGGGGTCCAACCAGGCTTTACATCTGAAAAGCAAAATCCTCAATGGGCAACTTATTTTCAAATTCCATTTGAGTCATTACTTGTGAAATTTGGCTTAACATCGTATATAAGAAATATTGAGGAGTCAATATCCTGCTTTCTTTCTGGTCCAATTGAAAACTTGAAGGCTGATGTAGGTGTGAAAGTGGAGGATATTGTTGCAGAACATGTTGACGAGTTAGATTTTGTGCAGCCTGAAGGCATTACTAAGACGCTCCCTGTTATATTGGATTCTGTTCATTTCAAAGGCGCAACGGTGATGCTACTTGCATATGGTGACGGGGAAGTTAGGTAAGTGCCAATCTTATCGTTTACTACTTAATCTGTAATCACTTTGTAGATGAAGTGATGGACATCCTTCTCCACCAGTTACAATTTTAGTATGATGCATAGATGTTATATTAGTGAGGTTTTGTTGGGATTTATATTTGACATGTTATGAGCCATTCTTATAGGAATTTATCTCAATATTATCAAAAACCCTTAAATATGAGGATTTGATATTATATTGTATTGTATAAGCATCCTCTGAACTCCAGGCATATGATGACTAAGCACCCTAAATCAAGCTGCTCTATGTCTTTATCTTTGGTTGCTCCTATTTGTTCTTCTCAAAATTTATTAATTTGTAAATATATATATATATATTCTTTCCTTCTTGCATCAGTCAAGCATGTGCATATTCTCAGGATGCAGATGATTATCATGTTATTAGATTTTCTTATCTATTTGTTTAAATACTCATGCTGAAATTAAGGCTAATAATTTGCTATTGTGAAATCTTATTATTATGTTTATCTAGCAATAGGGTTCCTACTTGTTCTCAGCACAATTCTGTAATTTTGTTTCTTGCGCTTTGACATAATTGTAATAGGAGACACCTTTCTTTATTTTGTGAATCCTTGAAACTTGAATATTTTGCTATCGGTTTCTGAAAGAGCAAACACTCATTTGAAGGATACTTCTTCCTTTTGACAAAATAGAAAGGATAATTTTAGTTATGTCACTACTGTATCTTAAATTGATTGAAGGCTTGGATACATTGAACAGATGTGGAACTTTTTTCATATTTTAGTGAATAGTATTTACTATTTGTTGAGCAAAAGGAGAAGTTATGGATTTCTTAAGTGGAATATTATAGGTTATCGAAGACACGCAAAGAAAAAAATCTTACACCAAAAAATTAGTATGATGAAATTTAAGTGTTCTTTACTTTTACTTCCAGGGAGATGGAGAATGTCAATGGGTACGTAAAGTTACAAAACCACTATAGTCGCATACATGTGAATCTAAGTGGAAATTGTAATACTTGGAGGTCGGATATTCTATCTGAAGATGGGGGCTGGTTGTCTGTTAATGTTTTTGTTGACACTATTGAACAAAATTGGCACACCAATTTAAAAGTTGACAATCTTTTTGTCCCGGTAAAGTGTTCAGTAATTTGAAGCTCCTTTATTTCCTGCTTTGCCATTTAAGTTCAACAGATTGCTTACACAGTGCATCTGGCTTGAATGCTTTGCAGCTGTTTGAAAGGATTCTAGAGATTCCAATTAAATGGTCTAAAGGGAGGACTACTGGCGAGGTGTTTCTCTAACTTCAAATTCATTTACTTTTATATTCTATTTGATAGTTTAGGAAGGTTGTTTCTTGTTTGAGTAAAAAGCTGTATTTCTGACCTATGATGTTAAATAACTAACGCCACCTTTACTTTATATATATTTGGTAAGTAAATATATTACTTGGTATTCGGCATATATATTATTTGATGAACTCGTATGTTATTCTATATAATCACTCAAGTGCTATATTTTTTGGCTCGGATTGTGGAACTTCTAGATTGCATCTTACCTTTGTATCTTTGGACTCTATTATGGTTATGTTGGCATGATACTTATTTTTCTTGATATATATAACTTAACCTTTGTAATTTACTTTTGCCCTATGTTTAGGTTCACTTGTGCATGTCAAAGGGGGAGACTTTCCCAAATTTTCACGGACAACTTGATGTGACAGGGTTGGATTTTCAACTATTGGATGCTCCATCATGTTTTTCTGTACGTCTTCCTATACTCTCCTTATTTGACACTTCATTTCCTCATATTTGGTATTCCTTCTTTGTGTGTTTCTGTTATAGACTGCATAGGCATAACATAGCTATCGATAGCTTTTGCACCTTTGATCATATATGCAGTACTTAGGCATATAGGTCTGCAGTTTTACTAAATGTTTGTTGTTCATGTAGATGAGCGAGAGGGAAACTAAAATGTGATTTTGCCTCCTTTTGTATTTTGTTTCAGAACATATCAACGAGTTTATGTTTTCGTGGTCAAAGAATATTTTTACACAACGCAAATGGCCGGTTTGGAAGTGTTCCTCTAGAAGCATCAGGAGACTTTGGCATTCATCCTGAAGAAGGAGAGTTTCATCTTATGTGTCAGGTACTTCTCTCTCTCCCCACACACTCAGGCTGGTCAAATATAATTTCTACTTTGGTTTAAGAATTGATTCGGATTATTAGGTCTCTCTAGCTTTCCAGAAGTCATCCTTTGACGATGACAAGATTTTTTCACCGGTGATTACAGAATTCTCCTGTAATCTGCAGTGATACTAGTTTTATTTCTGAACATAATTCTTTTTTTTTTTCCTCAAGAATTATCTATCCGAGAAAACTCATATTCTTGACATGTTCCTAGCACAAAACCTTTGGGTTGGATGCATGGATTAAGCATGGCCCCACCTCACTTTATGCTAAACTAAAGTTGAGGTCACGTGGTGCTTTAAAGCTTTCACCATGGTGGGACCCGTGGAATGGTTGGACCCATTATAGATCTCTTGTAGGTAGCCTTGCTGATAAAATTTATCATTAGAGAAGAGTGAAAGAATCTAAAGAATATAATCAAAACATGATTAACTGTATTATTGATTTGCATCATAGTTCTATCCCTATTTGATAGAACCACTGGTATTTATGACTAAGCTGAATTGAATCAATGAACAATACCTAACCAGAACCAATATGATTCTGTTAGGAATAGTAACTCTCACTTTATTGAATTGAATGAATATAGAAGATGATACAATAGATCCCTCGATTTGGTCCTGGTTCCTCAACCAGTGGTTACAACTAACTCTCAACTAACTCTCTCATTCTCACTTACTTTCCTTTTATAGAACAAACTCCTAACTGCCTAACAAACTCCTAACTGCCTAAGCCAAGCTTATTAGACATGTGTTACAATTAGGAAGGCTTCATTCAAACCTTCCTATTTCCCCTCTTATATACATTTCTAATAATAGGCTTTGGCCTATTCCTATCA
>NC_021163.2:59645413-59677931 GCF_000331145.2 Cicer arietinum
AATTCAACATACTCTTCAACACTATTGTTTTGTTTCAAGGAAAGTAATAATTCGAACGGATTTTGAATCATAGAAGGTTGGAAGCGTCTTACCACCGCAATCTTGAAGCTTTCCCACGTTGGATTAGGGGAGTAACCTTCCCACCATTGATACCAACTAAGAGCTTTGCCTTCTAACGAAATCATCGTAGCTTGCATCTTCTCTTCTGGCGTCACTCCTCTGAGTGCAAAATATCTCTCTAATTTCTGAACCCACCCATAAGCATCATCTCCAGCAAAAATAGGAATTTCTAACTTTCTCCATCGACATGGATTCGCGTTCTGCCTATGACTTTCACCTTCGTTCTCGTTCTCACTCCCCTCATCAAACGAGTTTCTTTCTTGATTCACCCCTAATTTGCTCGCTATCACAGCTAACAGATCTTCTGATTTTTTCATTCGAGCTTCATGGAGCTCCATTCGCATCTTCAATATTTCACGATCTTTCCTCAATTCCTCGAACTCATTGTTCCCGTTGTCTTCGTTTCTGGTTGCCATGCTTCTGGTAAAAACCATAGACGATTGTAGCAACGCTCGTATGGTGGTTCCACTTCCTCAGGGCACCTAGATCGGTGCTCTGATACCAGTGATAGAACCACTGGTATTTATGACTAAGCTGAATTGAATCAATGAACAATACCTAACCAGAACCAATATGATTCTGTTAGGAATAGTAACTCTCACTTTATTGAATTGAATGAATATAGAAGATGATACAATAGATCCCTCGATCTAGTCCTGGTTCCTCAACCAGTGGTTACAACTAACTCCCAACTAACTCTCTCATTCTCACTTACTTTCCTTTTATAGAACAAACTCCTAACTGCCTAACAAACTCTTAACTGCCTAACAAACTCCTAACTGCCTAAGCCAAGCTTATTAGACATGTGTTACAATTAGGAAGGCTTCATCCAAACCTTCCTATTTCCCCTCTTATATACATTTCTAATAATAGGCTTTGGCCTATTCCTATCACTATTTATACAGTATGTGATTGAATTTTTGTGATTCTGATACAGTTATAACAGACTAGCGAAACAGCTTTTGTAACTGATAATAACAGTGGTAGGATCCAAATGTGAATAAGCTAACTATATTGAACTTATACTTAAAATCACGCAACAGGCGAGAAATCTGTTACTAAAAGATTCTTTGCAGTGATTCAGTTTTATGACAGATTTCTGGGATTCTTTTTTATCTGTACTTTAATATGTTTTTATGATTGAACTACCAGGTTCCTGCTGTAGAAGTGAATGCTTTGATGAGAACTTTTAAAATGAGACCACTCTTATTCCCGGTACATTTGTTTACCACTCTTAATTTTAATACTTTAAATTTTCAAACAAACTAGAACTTGCATGAGTAAAATCTAAATATTGTTTCTGAATAATCTGACACTGTGCACAGCATTATGATATACTAGTATAGACTAGGCTAAATATTACTTTAGTAAAATAATGCTCAATCTATGACAACTAATAAATTACATTACAATAATTGAAAATGCAACTAATGTTGGACTGTTACGACACTTTAACAATAATTGGGTATTACCATTTATCAATAACTTTGGAGCACATCATGTCTACTGAGTTTTCTAAGGCTACTTTAAAACATGTACAGGTGTTTAACATTTACATTGTGTGTGTCGGTCCATAAATCTGATATCCACAGCTGATGAGCGAGAATTTGGAAATCAAATACGACAAACTGGCTAAGCTATTTATGATTTAATAAATATAAAAAAATTAAAATTTTAAAATTTTGGAAGTCGTGGAAAATACCCCTGAAATCAATTGAAATTTCTTTCCTTTCTTTAACAAGGAAATTATATTACCTTATCCATGCCCTTTATTTCTCATTTCTTTTCCCATGATTGTTGGCTATAGTTAGCTGGATCAGTAACTGCTCTATTCAATTGTCAAGGCCCGCTGGACAGTCCAGTATTTGTTGGCACTGGAATGGTTTCTAGGACGTTCTCTTCTTCACAGATTGACACCCCTGCATCTGTAGCATCAGACGCACTTTCTGTGAGTAAGGAAGCTGGTGCACTGGCAGCATTTGACCGCATTCCATTTTCATATGTATCTGCCAATTTCACTTTCAACACTGATAACTGTGTAAGTTGACAGGGACAGTAGTTTACGATTGTCTGGTTCAAAGTAGCAACTAGTGTGATGTTATGGTAACACTTACTATGCATATTGCAGGTTGCTGATTTATATGGAATTAGGGCATGTCTTATAGACGGCGGTGAAATTCGAGGGGCTGGGAATGCATGGATATGCCCAGAGGTATACAGTTGCCTGTTTGAAAGCCTGTCTTTTTTGTTTAGTTAAGGCATAATCCATAGTTTGCATTTTTCTTTTTTCATTTCTTTTTTGACTTTATGGTACTTGGAAGCGCATTAGCATAGTCATGTATGTGGAGTCAGCATTATGTACACTCACTCTTTAAACTATTTTTAGGGGGAAATAGATTTATCACCAAAATTTTGCATTTTCTGTCAGTTTCCATTTTTCTAAGGGTACTAATTTAATCCTCTTCATCAACTTTAAAATGCATGCCATTTGACACAATGAAGTGATACTCACACATGGAAAGATTCTGATTCTCACACTCACAAATATGGAAATTAGAAGGTTTCATCCATTTGGATAAAAATAATTTAGGTGTGTGAATATCTGGTCCTATTACTTTCCCAAAGAAAAAGAAACCATTTCTCTCTAGAATTATTGTCCCACACCTACTAACGTATACTTATTTTGTTCTCAGGGCGAGGTTGATGAGACAGCAATAGATGTGAATTTATCTGGGAGTTTGGCCTTTGATAACATCGTGCTTCGTTACATACCAAGTTATTATCATCAGATGCCTCTCAAATTAGGGGTATTAAATGGAGAAACAAAAATGTCGGGGTCTCTTTTAAAACCGTAAGATGAACCTCTCTTCAGTTTTTTGATAATTATTAGTTCTCAATGACCAAGATTAAGCAATATTTTTTTGCTTTCTATAACATTTTTACGGGAAGGCGACGCCCCCTTGGGGTAATAGTAAAGTTGTTGCCTTTGGACCTTGTGGAAATTGAGAACTTCTTATGCCAATGTTATTCTGAATGTCTTTTCTCGCCCTGACAATACTTTTTCCTTCATGGAATTTTTCCAATTTTAATGCAGACGGTTTGATATAAAATGGACTGCACCTACAGCAGAAGGTTCTTTTGGCGATGCTCGAGGAGATATCATAATCTCACATGAGTTTATTACTGTAAATTCTGCTTCAGCTGCATTTGATCTGCATACAAGGGTTCAAACATCATATCCTGATGATTTATCTCTTAAAAAAGGAGAGTTCAATTCACCAAGAGCCATTCCATTTACTATTGATGGAGTTGAGATGGATTTACGTATGCGTGGGTTTGAATTCTTTAGTTTGGTTTCTGCATATACTATGGATTCTCCAAGGCCTTTGCATCTGAAAGCAACTGGAAGGATCAAGTTTCAGGGGAAGGTTTTAAAACCTAGTGGCAGTATTACCGAACAAAATTGTGAGATAAACAAGCAACATGTGCCAACGTCGGAGAAAGGAGTCTCAGATAGTCTTGTTGGTGATGTTTCAATCTCTGGTCTTAAACTGAATCAATTGATGCTTGCACCTCAGTTGTCTGGGTTGTTGACAGTTTCTCCTGAGCGTATCAAGGTGACACAGAAATATCTGTTCAGGAAATTTATGATTTTTTTATCATTTGATGATGCACTCATGGACACACACATATAGACCCACATAGATAATTATACAGATATAAGCTGTAAATGAAAAAGGAATCCTCAATAGACCAAAAAAACAAGGAATCCCCATAACTTGGGATTTGAGAAAGATCTCAGCTATGAATCTACTGCATCTTAGTAAACTAAATCATTCAAGGAAATAAAGAGAAAGTAAAACATAATTAACTATCAGGATCAAACTCTTCTATCAAGTTTGATCTACCACATGGTGAATGGGCATGCTACCCTTTTCCTGGACTTTGCTTCCCTTTATGATTTTTGCATGGATGTAGACTTGAGTCTGAATATTTGTTTTGTATATTGTTGAAGTTGTGGAATTTTAGAGAAAAGGAAAGAGAAAATAATTAGGGTTTGAATATTATTGATAAGAGCTTTATGCTAACTTGATTACAAAAGATTCAATACTAATCTCTATAGAGAAATATAGACTCAATCCTAAATTAGGAATAAATCATAATAATAATGAGAGATATTCTAAGATATCTCTATGATTATAAATTGATCCTAGGAAATAACTCAAGATACTCTAATATAATATAATAGATATTATAAGATATTTTCTAATATTCTAACACTCCCCCTCAAGCTAAAACTTACTAAGCTTTAGCTTGTTACAAAAAAACAATGTTTTGCTCCGCAAAAGAATAAAAGAAAGATGGAAAGGCAACTCAGGGATGTAGGTGAAGTAGGAGAGAATTGCTCTAAATACAGCCTAGTCAGATAGCCAGAATGATCATCAACATGAGAGAAATTCATGGCAAGCAATTGAACAAAGCAAAGTCCATCCTTCTAAAAAACTGCATTTGGAAGCTTCAAACCAATAATATCAGAGAGACGTGCTTCAAAGAGAGAAAGACAAGGCCAATACATCTGGGACAAAGATGGAGCCAGTGCATTTGAGACAAATTGCCATGCTAAAGTGTGAGTCATGAAAATAAAAGACATTGTCAAAATGAGCATCAATGGAAAAAGAAGTCATCACTAATATGATTCATCTGTAGAAAAATGAACACCGCCAGAATGATCGTCGGTGGGAATAGAAGCCACTGTTATAATCTATTAGTAAGAACTAAATTGCATGACAAACACCAAAGAAGAAGCAGCACGACTCTAATGAAACGAAACCATGATCGATCAACGGAGTGAGAAAATGCGTCCAAAACAGGAGAGATAACAGTTGTTTGAACAATAATACATATTTTCGTTGATCAAAATTGAAAAGTAAGGGCAGATCTGAGACCGTGAGGTTGAGGTTAGTTCAACAAAAAAGGCTGCGTTTAAAACGGCCGTCGGACGCGCCGTCACGCGCAGTGAAGAGAGGCGGCGCGTGGAACTGACTTGCGGTGGACGGTGAGACGCGTTCGGTGGCTTTCTGTGGTGCGCTTTGAGGTGTAGGCCAATCTGGAAGAGGCGAAGCTGATGGAGTGGTCGTTTGCCGGAAAAGTCGCTGGAAACAGTGACGGTAGCAGACGGGGCAGCCGCGACGATTGTGGGCGAAAGTGACAGCAGTCACAAAAAGGAATGATCATGCTAGAAAAGAGAAACTATGATTATATTCCCTAACTGTTGGGAACTTGGCAGCGGAATAGAGGCAAAATTGTTCAAGGAGGATCGAAATAGTCTCTAGATACCATGTTGAAGTTGTGGGATTTTAGAGAAAAGGAGAAGAGAAAATAATTAGGGTTTGAATATTATTGATAAGAGCTTTATGCTAACTTGATTACAAAAGATTCAATACTAATCTCTATTTATAGAGAAACATAGACTCAATCCTAAATCAGGAATAAATCATAATAATAATGAGAGATATTCTAAGATATCTCTATGATTATAAATTGATCCTAGAAAATAACTCAAGATACTCTAATATAATATAGTATAATAGATATTATAAGATATTTTCTAATATTCTAACATGTATTATTCACAAGAAGACTGTACAAATGTATAGACGAAGAGTAGAATCGAAATGCCTGAGCTTTAGTGGTTTAATCATGGAAACATAGAAAGGAATGGAAAATGAAAGAACAAATATAAATAATAATTACAATCAATACTCACCGCAAGCTTTATCATATATATCATTTGCATCCAGTTGTTACACATATACTTATCCTATGTCCCCAAAGATATTTGCTAGCTGATCCCTTTAACCTACAAAAGTCTTGGTGATGTCTACGGGGTTATTTTCTCTTATGAAATAATAATAACACATAACTGCAGTTACCTTAATTACCTTAATCACATGAGTCTTTTTAACTTGTATAATACATCTAGACATTATTAACATACTTTCCAACAGCACCCAATTTGTCATTTAAAAGTTTTTATTTTGAAGTTGGCATGGTTATGTCATCAAATTTTAGCTCTGCTTCTGTTAGAAAATTTCAGATTATTTGTCTGTTTGAATATATACAGTTTTTGTAACTTCCAATTAATCTTGGAACACAGTTGGATGCCTCTGGTAGGCCTGATGAAAGTCTTGCTGTGGAGTTTGTTGGGCCACTACAGCCCAGTAACGAAGATGGTCTTCAAACTGGAAAACTGTTGTCTCTTTCTCTTCAGAAAGGGCAATTGAGGGCAAACGTTTGTTTTCAACCATTTCATTCTGCTAACTTGGAGGTAACTAAATTTAAATTTTGGGCTTAGTATTTTAATCTAGACCTGTTTGTTTCTTTGCTTGTATAATTTAGTTTTTTTTTTTTTTTTTGTATAGGAACCAGATTTTGTATTGAAAATCTCTGATTTCTTTCTTGCAGGTACGCCATTTTCCACTTGATGAGTTGGAGCTTGCTTCTCTTCGGGGGACTGTACAGAGAGTAAGGCATATTGGCTTATTTTTTTACATTTTTCCTTATCATCCCTGTTTTTTGCTGTTCCCCTCTACACACACTTAGATCGTTACAAAGTTAGTCCAACCCAGATTCAATGCCTTGGCGTCTCAGGAATCGTTGGAGAAACTGCATCTTTTTTACACAGTGGATGAGCTTTTTAGTTTATCATATTTTTAGGGAAGGTAATGCTTGCACTGATAAACAAGTTGCATATGGCATTGCTCATCCCGGCTGCCGTTGGGACTTGGACATCTCCAATTCATTGCAGAGGACTTAAAGACAAAATCATTTAGGCTTAATATATAAACAAAACAGTGGCTATGATGCTATTTTAGGGACCAACTATGCCGAAACCTTAAACTAATAGAAGAAGGTCAAGAAACTAATATCTCTAACTTAAAGTACATTGATATACATTTACAGTGATGGGCAGGTAAATAAAATTGAGTTCCTAAAATTCTACTGTGCAGATTTGGCATTTTCTATCAACTATAACTTCGTTGCTTTCCCTCGTCTTTGTCCTTCCTTTTTTCTTTTCAAACCTTCTGAATGGTAATGTGGATATTGTTTACTGGTCATGTCATGGAAATAATATATGGTGATTTAACTGGTAGCTTCTTTGCTTTCAGGCAGAATTGCAACTTAATCTTCAAAAGAGAAGAGGACATGGAGTCCTATCTGTACTTCGGCCTAAATTCAGTGGTGTGCTTGGTGAAGCGCTAGATGTGGCGGTTAGATGGAGTGGAGATGTTGTGAGTGCATAAAATCATCTTATTATTTTTTTTTTCAACTGAATTTGAATTGCATGTGTTTACTTTTAGCTATCCTGGGAATTAAATGACGAAGTCCGTTAGCTGACCAGAGTTCTGTTAGTCTTTTTTTCTTCTTCTGTTTATAATTTCACTCAGAACATTAAATCTTCAACAGTATCTCTTCAGTGATTGCTAACAATTTTCTTCCTATTACAAAACCCTCATAAATTGGGGGAACTCAAAAAATGTATTGGAGAAGGATTTTGTGAGGCTTAGATAAATTCTTCAAATCCTTTTCATTTCTTTATAATAATCTTAAAATTAAAAATACATTAGTCATATGCATCCCCTTCTCATTCTATACAAAAACGCTCTCTCAAATAAGGTGGATGATTTCTCTCACTTTTTCTTACCTCCCCTCTTTCCAAAGTCCTCCCCTCCCTTCCAAACTCTCAAACGGAGCCTAAGTTTCCAACATCAAGCCATTAAAGATCTTTTCTTGATTACATTGGATGGATAATAATACAATTTAATGAAGCCAATGCTTTGAAGCTGTTAATGATGTGTTTGTCTAGTACTGATTGTCAGTTGATGCATTGTTCAGATCACTATTGAAAAAACTGTTTTGCAACAAAACTACAGTTATTATGAACTTCAAGGTGAATACGTTTTGCCTGGCACTCGAGATCGTAATCCTATTGATGGAGGAGGTGGCCTTTTTAAAAGGCTAATGTCTGGTCATGTTGGTACTGCTATATCCTCAATGGGCAGGTGGAGAATGAAACTTGAAGTTCGCAGGGCAGAGGTTGCCGAGATGCTTCCTCTTGCGAGACTTCTTTCTCGAAGTATGGATCCTGCTGTTCATTCAAGATCTAAGGTTGCATCATTATTCATGTCTTGGAATGTTACATATATTCATAATTAACCATCTTAAAGCAGCTAGTTGATGTTGCATATATTCATAATTAACCATGATAATGTATGTTGCTATGCGCCATGTATGCAGGATTTCTTCCTTCAAAGTTTGCAGTCAGTGGGAGTATATTCTGAAAGCCTTCAACAATTGCTTGAGGTATTGTCAGAGAATCACTATATCTTATTACTCAAACATGAAGTGCATTTGTAATTATTTATATATATAACATTAATTAACTAGTAAAATGTGTTTCAAAAGTTCAAATTTGTTTTTTTCGTCTGATAATGTTACGCACACCATGCAGAAAATGAGGGGGCTTCATGCTCCATCAAATGATGTTGTTCTTGAGGATTTAACCCTGCCCGGTTTATCTGAATTCAAAGGTCATTGGCATGGATCTCTTGATGCTAGTGGTGGAGGAAATGGAGACACTTTGGTAAAAAATTAGATTTTATATTCTTTGTAGGTCCATGAATAATCTATTTTTGAATATTGACTTTCTTATTCTGTCATTTCAGGCCGAGTTTGACTTTCACGGGGAGGACTGGGAGTGGGGAGACTACAAAACTCAGCGTATTGTGGCAGTTGGTGCTTATAGTAATGATGATGGTATGCACCTGGAGAAAATTTTCATCCAGAAGGATAATGCAACCATCCATGCAGATGGAACATTGTTAGGGCCTAAAAGCAACCTCCATTTTGCTGTATTAAACTTTCCTGTTAGTCTGGTCCCCACTGTATTTCAGATCTTTGAATCTACAGCAACAGATGTTGTTCATTCTCTGCGGCAATTGTTGGCACCAATTAGGGGTATATTGCATATGGAAGGTGATCTCAGAGGAAGTTTAGCAAAACCAGAATGCGATGTGCAAGTAAGGCTCCTCGATGGTGCCATTGGTGGCATTGATCTTGGACGAGCGGAAGTTGTTGCTTCTCTAACCCCAACCAGTCGTTTTCTATTCAATTCAAAATTTGAACCTATAACCCAAAATGGCCATGTACTTATTCAAGGTAGCATTCCTGTTGCTTTTGTCCAAAATAACACATCACCGGAAGATGTAGAATCAGATAAGAGTCGGACTACTTGGGTTCCTGATTGGGTGAAGGAGAAGAACAGAGGGGCAACCGATGATGTCAGCGACAAAAAAGTTTCTAGAGATAAAAATGAAGATGGTTGGAATACTCAATTAGCAGAAAGCCTTAAAGGTTTAAATTGGCAAATTTTAGATGTTGGAGAAGTCCGGATTGACGCTGATATAAAAGATGGGGGAATGACTTTGGTAACAGCTTTATCTCCTCATGCCAATTGGCTTCATGGCAATGCTGATGTCATGCTTGAGGTTGGTGAAATCACTATAAATATTCTCACATATTTGATGTTTTTTTCTTCTCTAAGTCTCGTCATATGGTGTGCTTAATAGGTCAGAGGTACAGTTGATCAACCAGTGCTTAATGGACGCGCCTCTTTCCACAGGGCATCTATTTCTTCACCTGTGTTCCGAAAGCCATTAACCAACTTTGGTGGAACTGTTAATGTGAAATCAAACAGGTTATGCATCACATCACTAGAGGGTAGGGTAAGCAGAAGAGGAAAGCTTCTTGTTAAAGGTAACCTACCACTCAGAACTAGCGAAGCAGCTCCCGATGACAAGATAGAATTGAAATGTGAAATTTTGGAAGTGCGCGCACAAAAAATATTAAGGTTGCTTTCTTAACTTCTGTTGAAGATTTCTCAAGTTAATGTTGACTTATTTGTGGATATAAAGTGGTTGATAATATAACCACTAAATATTTATTATTGATTTTTGGAACTGCATCCTTTATTTCCCTATACATGATTCTTTTAAAACACACTTTCTACTTTTGTCAGTGGTCAGGTTGATTCTCAGATGCAAATAACTGGTTCAATATTGCAACCAAACATATCTGGGAATATCAAACTAAGTCACGGAGAGGCATATTTGCCACATGATAGAGGTGGTGCTCCTGCTTCTGACAGATTCCCATCGAATCAGTCCATGCTTCCTTCTGGTGGTGTTAGTCAAGTTTTTGCTTCGAGATACGTTTCACGATTTTTCAGTGCAGAATCTCCTTCAAAGGCCAAAACTTCTCAATCCCCTGGCTCTGGTATTGCTTTACTGATCTATCAGTTTATCTTATGATCTCTCTTTTTTTATATTTTCACAATGTCCATTAGTGTATTTTGTGATCTCTTTTCTTTCTAAAAAACCAATGGTGGCAGTTAATAAGTCAACTCAGGTTGAAAATGAGATGGAGCAAGTACAGATTAAACCAAACATAGAAATCTGCCTTAATGATTTGAAGCTTGTCCTTGGACCGGAGTTGAAGATAGTTTATCCTTTGATTCTCAATTTTGCTGTCAGTGGAGAGCTTGAGTTGAATGGTCTGGCTCATCCCAAATGGATAAAACCTAGAGGCATACTGGCATTTGAGAACGGTGAAGTCGATCTAGTTGCCACCCAGGTTTGTGTAATGTTTAATAACTCTGCAACTCGCATAAATTGTACTACTTTAGAATGAAATATAAGCAAAAAGGGTAACTGAAATGTTAATGTATCTGATCTTAATTTTTAACCAGATACATCAATTTTTTAGCTACTATTTTTGCTTATATTTCATTCTGAAGAGAGTATAAGCTTTGGTTTTTTCTAGGCTAATTTTGCTATAGTTTGGCTTGTATGTTTTCTATAATCCATTGTGTAGTTTGATACAATTCATTTTCAAATGCAGGTGAGGTTAAAAAGAGAGCATTTAAATGTTGCAAAATTTGAGCCTGAGTATGGACTAGATCCAATGCTAGATTTGGTTTTGGTTGGATCTGAGTGGCAATTTAGAATCCAAGGTAGATCCAGCAATTGGCAGGACAAACTTGTGGTGACCTCGACTCGCTCTGTGGAACAGGATGCACTCTCACCTACCGAGGTAAAATATATGCCTGTGCTACAATTTGGAGCTCAGAAGTCTAAATTTTTAGTCCTGTAATCAAATGTACTTATGCTGTTATTGTCAAGCAAGAACAACTAAACGGGCTGGATGACATTAAGAAAATACCGTCTATTTCACACTGAAGTGTTTATCTCAAGCACAAACCAAAAATAAAATATAAAATGACATTATGTAGATTTTAACAGATTCAATATGTTCCAAAATCTCCATCTGCTGCTGGATATAAAAATTTCTGAATAATTTTAGTGTCAAGCTAGATAATAGTTTCATCGGTGAAACTAAATTGCCTTCATGATATGATATTCGAGCAGGACTTTCCTATTAATTGTTTTCATCTATGCAGGCTGCCAGAAGGTTTGAGAGTCAATTGGCAGAATCCATATTGGAAGGCAATGGTCAACTGGCATTTGAGAAGCTTGCAACTGCGACTCTTAAAAAGTTGATGCCACGAATAGAAGGGAAGGGAGAGTTTGGCCAAGCTAGGTGGAGGGTAGTGTATGCACCTCAGATTCCTAGTTTGGTTTCTGTTGATCCTACTGCAGATCCTCTAAAGTCACTAACCAGTAATATATCGTTTGGTACAGAAGTTGAAGTCCAACTCGGTAAACGTCTTCAGGTAATAATATTAAAAAATACTAGTAACAAAAACTTTGATTCTCAGAGACGGATGTTGCTACTAATTTCAATTGACTTGTGGCAATTTATACATCCTTATTCAGATTGCCAAATAAGGAATTTTTATGCCCACAAATTGATTATTTTGTTAACCTCTTTTAAAACATTGTTAACAAGATTAGTGATTAACTCACCTAGTGTGGTGGTTTTTGAAGTACTAACATAGTTGGGATGTCAGTAATTATAGTGATGCATTTGTATGCCTTTTTGTTGCTTAAAAATGGTTAACTTGCCTAATCATCCTTATACCAAGTACTTTTTGTAAGCTATTATTTTTGTGAATTTTTCCAAATATAAGAGGCTGTTTACTTTGTAAAACGTTTTATATTTTCATTATTTAAAATGTGTTAATTTTACACGCTAACAGAAATAAGAGACTTTAAAAGTTAAAAATTGTCTGCATTTCTAGAAACAAGGAAAATGTCAAAAGAACGAGTTTTGTTATTTCCGGAAATGCATCATCGCTAACTAGCATTTCATTTTCTCTCCACCGTGGTTCACTTCAAAAGTCTACTATTATCTTCTTAATAGCAAGTTAAAATGAATACATATTTTAGAAAATGAAAATAAAATATGTTTTCAGAAAGTAAAAAAACCTTAATATTGTGGTACATGTTCTTTGTCATTATATTTTTCTGGCAAGTGGGTGTTGCTTTGTCATTTTATATTGGGATGTTTGGTTTTCATGGAGCAGACATTATAAACCAGAACAGATCATGTAGTTGTTAGATGTTACGACATCATATAGAAGCATCTATTATCTATTATCTGTTATCTAGTGAAATACCAAATCCTTTTTCAGATATTTATTGAAGAACCTGTGTCAATCATTTTTAAAATGCTTTTTTCTACTGTCTCTCTCTTGTACTAGTTTATAAATATCTATTGAAGCAATTATTTTACTTCCAGGCTACAATAGTTAGGCAAATGAAGGAGTCCGAAATGGCGATCCAGGGGACCTTGAGCTATTTGCTTACAAGTCGTCTGCGGGTGCTCCTACAATCTTCGTCAACCAATCGTCTTCTTTTTGAATATTCTGCCACTTCTCAGGATTAACTTGCAACATCATCTTCTCCCACCTAGATTAAGCTGCATCACTGTCCTTAGTTGCAATATGGAAAATTGGTCATGATGCTCTTGGTCATATTTTTAAAGGGAAGGGGAATTTTGGGACACTCTTTGAATGTGTGAAAGTAGTGTAGATGCATATTATTTTTTGCTCATATTGAGCTTGTTAATATGTAGATTGAATAATAATTCAGCCTATTATTAGTTTTGTACAGAAATTCAATTTTGATGAAAGAAAATATATAGTATGATTATATATTATTGATGACACATGAAGGTTAGATGTTGTGTGTGTTGAAAGAGCAGTGCTTTTGTTTCTCCATCAGAACCATCAAATCCTCTCTTGCATCCTTATTGTTCAATATAATGTCTGGATTGATTCATTAAAGCAAAGTAACATTAAATGTATATTACAAAACATTGGTCTAAAATTTGGATACACTTACACGTCATTAAGAACATGTATTATAAAATTTACTTTTGAATTAAAAATTAATTTATCATAATTTGATATCATTAAGATGCGTTCAAAGTAACATTGTTTATACAAATTTTCACTTTCATCCAACGGGTGCCCTCAACTTTTTGTATATATTATTGATGTAAATTATTTTTAAGAGGCCTATAGTAATAACTTAAATAACAAATATTTGCGGAGATATTTTAAGAATTAATTTAACTAAGCGATACTAAGTGTTATTCAATTGTATGAATGGGATTTTTTCTACAACGTAATAGTATAAAACTTAATCTTATCTTTTAAATCGATAAAAATATATTTAACTTATCGTAGCTCGCTATAATTAAAAACTAATAAGTTATTAGAAATATATGACTAGTCAGTTGTGAAAAATTATTAGAAATTTATAACCGTGTTTTTCATTCTGACCGGATATATATATATATATATATATGGTGATTTTGCTATTTATTAATAAATTAAAGTACACCAAATGTATTTTATACACCGTAACCCATTATAATTCAAATTTTAACCAATAAATAAATGTATTTATATTTAATGTCTTATAGTGCTTTAAATATAATTACTATAATTACTTCCAGCGAAGGAAATCCGTAAAAAACTAAAAAATTTAAGATACAAAATAATAGATAAACTCTGCATAATAAAATAGATTAATTATTTAGCAAAACAGTAAAAGCTTAATTAGATTTTTTTTGGTAATAATCAAACATTCTGGTGCTATTTTTTTTTTCTTTTTCGTATCAGGTAAGCACTGCTTAATTATAAACATAAAAAAATATAAATACTGAATTAAGCAAATGCGAAAATAAAAGTATTTTCACTTTTCTCTACCTTTTCGATCAGATCTCTCGAGAAAATTAGGGTTCGTCATTTTTCTCTAAACTGCTTACTTTTTTCTTCGAATCGCAGTTTTTGTTATTCATTCATTGATCATTTCTGATCAAGATGCTACGATCAAATCAAATCCACCATTGAATTTGAAAAACTAATTTATATAAAAATCAAACGAAATTGTTTATTGTTTTGTTGGATTCAATGGTTTTATTTTGTTGATTTCATCACCACTGCAATTGTTTATTTTTTCTTTATTTCGTTGTTATGGTTCAAGTTTCAATTTTGTATATCTTGATCTTGGAAGAGTTTGAAAGGGGATTAGAAAAAAGAGTCAAAATTCAATGTTTTTGTTTGATTGTGTTTTTCATTCTTATATCTGTAAAAGGGTTGCAAGAACATGTTAGAATTGAATTCACCATTTAGCTAGCTATTGGTTTAGAGCTTGTTCAATCATATTCTACTTTATTTGTGTTCGAATCTTTTTTTTTTTTTTTTGGCTTTGAATCTTTGGTTTCTTTCTAGAATTTGTGCTTTTGATTGACTAAAGCAGCATGTTTGACTAATTCTTACTCTTGTATGTTTTGATTTTCCTCAGAAAAGGAAGAACAAGTATTGTTTATCTATCCGATTTAACTGTAACACCATGAAGCCGCGAAAATCTTCTTTGAATCCATTTGCAGCCTCATATGTTCCTATCTCTAAAAGGCCAGATGCTATTAGAGTTCCTGGGCCAAAAGGTGCCATGGACTATGATGGGACTGTTTGGTTTCCGACACCTCAAAATACAACAAACGATGTCCAATTTGTCAACAAAAGCGCCCATAAGCTCTCTCCCGTGAAAAACCAACCTGCATCTAGTTCTTATTACGTTTCCCCACCGCAGAGTATGGTACAGCTGACAGATAATCAGTTTATGGATGAAGAGGTTGATATAGATTTGGAATATCTTAGGATGACATTTCCTGGTATATCTGATCAGTCCCTTGTTGATGTCTACAATGTTAACAGTGGTGACCTTGATGCTGCTATTGATATGCTTAGCCAACTTGAGGTATAATCTTAAAATTGTTAGCTTTTCGGCTTAACTTTGTTGTTCATTCAATGTCACCTTTTTTACTTATTCCAATCAGTTAACGACTATTGACTAGACTGTTTTTTGTCTCTTAAATGCATGAGGGTGTAATTTATTATTCAGGCTTTGTAACTATAAATGTTGAATCACATCATATGCTAGGACAAGTTTTATCAAATAGGAGCTATAGTGTAGCGAAATTTTAACAATCTGCTATTGTTCTACAATATGCAATTTAGTCCAGTGTTGTTGAGTAGCGACTATAGCAGTGCTATACCTATAGCATTATAGCATAGTGAAAGTTGAACTAACCACTATTTTCCACTATCCGCAATTGATAACACTGGCCATGACATTGACTGGAAATTTTGGGTTGAATGTGTACTTACATGTAGATGTAGATGAAACAACTAATTTGTAGCATACCCTTCATATACCCTTTCCTAAGTGTGTACTCCTTTCCTTTCCTGAATATTGTATATATCCAGACAACGTTGGATAGAAGAAAAGGTTGTCATCTTGTGGTTGTTGAATCTTGCAGGGTGCTATGAGATTGCTGGGCTAAGTTTGAATTTGTTTAAATTTCAATTTTTTTTCTTTAGATTGTTTTTGGTTCTGATTTTGTGCATTCCCAGTTTGTTTGTTTTAACACTTGGTAACTTTATTCTGGTTTAACACTTGGTAACTTTATTCTGTTTTAACACTTGTTTCTTTTCTGTTATATTCCCAATCTGTTAACTCTTTGTGGTTCATACTTAGCTATTTGGTTTCATTTATGTACTACTTGTTTAGTTTTTGCTTTAGGCGGAAGAAATGTTGAAATCTTACATATCACTGATTTGAAACTAGTATATAGCAAAATGTTATAAAAAGTATATTGTTCTCTGTTATATATGCCAGATGAAATTAGGAATTATATGCTATGTGATTGTGTAAAAATATTTGCTGATTAATGCTAGCCTATCTGTTTCTGGATAAAAAGAATTGCTAGAATCATCTTAGTTTAATCATGTCAAACATTTGCTTATTAGGAGAGAATACTTTTGGTGGTCATACTCGTTACGTTTTAATGTATCAATTCTGGAAAAATCCAAAATCTGAGTTTGTTTTTTTCCATCTTACAGTTTGATGATGGTGTTGACTCTTCCGGAAATCTTCCAGATACACTGGATATTGGTGATGTTTCAGAACCTGAATTTCCAGCTGATTCCGCTTCATTAAAACAGAAGAATGTAACAGCCGAAGCCGGTTCTTCATCTGAGCACTTGTGAATTGATTTCCAAGTGTGAATTGTGAAACGATTTGCTACTCACAATTGGTTTGGTTGGGATATAAATAGTGTAAAACTAGGGAAAATTTGCTTTAGGTGGAGACGTTCATTACACATGCGTCGATTTATAGACTGTATAGTCCTTAGCTGCGTCTTGTTTTGCTTAATATGGTCTGAAATGTTCTCTTTTTGATGTGTTGCTTGTGCCTCTCACAAATTGTGCAGCTTTCAATTGTATGAATTTGAAGGCCAGTGAAAACAAAATTGGCCAAAGAGTTAGAAGGAAAATACACATATAAGTGAAGGTGATTTTTCACTTGGGAATTGTACCTTGGTGAGCAACTTTGGGGCTTACATTACAACAGATATAATACATTAGTTTTATTTGCCTTTCTTTGAGTGTTGATACCCTTTGATGAAGATACTCGCAGTCATATCCATCTATTTCGACACTCCTTGCATTACTTTGGGTGTTGACTCTTCAATAATCCAATGTAGAGATTGTGATAGTAGTAATCCAATGTAACTCATGCAAGAGATGTCAAAATAGATGGATCTGACAAAATGTAAGTTGGATTACAATGAGTGTATAGAAACAATACATATATAATAATCCATTATTGGAACCAGGTGATCTTTAACTGGAACTATCGAGATATTGGTAATATCAAGATTATAGATCATAAACAAAAATAAATTTGTAGATCATACATAACTTCAATTGAAACTTAAGAAACATCAAAATCAATTAATTTATTTGTAGTGATTTGAAATTAAAATATAACATTAAAACTTGAGAACTTAAATAGTATGTTATTTTAAAATTTAAGTTTTATAATTTTGTTTATAAGTTTGTAAATATTTTTTAATAAGATAAAGATAGATTAAAACTGAAGAAAATAACAAAAATCAATTTGTAAAAAATATCGAGAATAATACATATTAGATTGAAACTTAAAAAACATTCAAAATCAATTAAATTATTGATAGAGATTTGAAATTAAAATATAACATCAAAACATGAGAATTTAAATTGTATGTTATTTTAAAATTTAAGTTTTATAATTTTTTAATAATTTTTTATAAGTTTGTTAATATTTTTTTATGAGATAAAAGTAGATTAAAACTAAAGAAAATAACAAAAATAAATTTGTTAATTGATTAATTTTTTTTTTTTATAAATAATTTGAAAAGTTAAAGTTTTGAACTTACAGTTTATCACATGGATATTATCTAAAATATCCAATTATGTTTATGAGTATCTATAAGATCTATAGATAAAATTTTCCATAAAAAGAAGATTATTATTTTTCACATATAAAAAAATCTATAGATCATGATAGTTTTAACTTTTGTGATATAATTATTTTCAAATTCTATGCAACAAAAAAAAAAAAAAAAAAGCCTTATCATTTCAGATTTTATACGATATACCCGGCTTTAAAATATAATTCCTTAAACATAAATCAACATGAGAAGTTTTTTTTTTTACAAGATCATAAGAAGAAAATTGAAAAATATAAATTTAATTAGTTAAAAAGAACACAAAATTAGTAACGGAGTGAGTAATGGAAAATTTGGAATGGAGAACGAAAAAAGTGTTATAGGTGGTGTAACAGAGATAGAAAATATAAATACATTCACTATTATAGTATTAAACGAGCATTATATTTTTTTTAAGTTTGTTTTGAGTAAATAAAAACACTGAAATCGTACACTAAAATTATTCAAAGATGCTTGTGTCCAACAACAGAAAGATATATTCATAACCGAAAAGTTGGAATCTAATTTGACAAAAGAAGCAATAATAACAACCACAAAAAAAAAAAAAAAATATTCATAATATTCATAATATTAAATTTTTTTATAATAATTAAGAATTCTCTGATTGATGAGTATTAAGTGCAGCTTGTCATTGACTTTAAAAGACCAAATGTCAAGTTTTTGGTCTTTTTCTAAATTGTTTTTCAACATAAGAAGCTTCTAATTTTTAACAAGATTATAAACATTACTTGTGTCCATGTTCCACTTCTTCAAATAAACTCTCTAAAATAAGGATTCAACACAACCACTTCCAAACCAGCACATTTATCTTCTTCCTTTGTATCTAATATTGTTAATAAGTGGTACTCAAATTGAAGACATTAAAGATCAACTTATGATGGTTACTTGCAAAACAAATAATTTAACATAGTTGTTATTTTTCAATTAATTAGTTGTAACCTTTTTTCTTAATCACTCATGAAATGTAACTAACAAGTATATAGTGTCCTGTTAGTAATGATAAATGACAACATAAAGCAAAAACATAATTGCAGAATTGTGCAAAAACTAAAATGCATAAGAGTACAAAAACTTGTAATCATTTGATCTCATAACAGTGATATTTCTAAGTTAGAACCAGTTCCTCATATGTAAGAGTTTAACTCTGAACTGGGTTAACAATATTGATCGGTTTTAATTCATCATCAAGATCCAGTGCATTATTCCTTGATTTATCAAAGAGTAAAAAAGGAAATTCAATAACATTGGCATTAGAGCAAGGTCCATTCGATTAAGGGAAAAGATGGCATCAACAAAGTATGTACTGGAAAAATTCGATGGGAATAATGATTTTGGGTTATGGCGTCTCAAGATGAAAGCTTTGTTGGTTCATCAAGGTCTGGCAAAAGCATTAGCAGGAGAGAAAGACATGGCATCCACACTTCCAGAAAAGGAGAATAAGGATATCATGAACAAGACTCATAGTGTTTTAATCTTGAGTCTTTGAGACAAGGTTTTGAGGGAAGTGTCAAAGGAGACCTATGCATAAGGTATTTGGCTCAAGTTAGAATATTTATACATGACAAAATCATTAGCAAATCGTTTATACTTAAAATAAAAAATATATATTTTCAAGATGCAATCTAGAAGGTCAATTGAAGATTGCATGGATAAGTTTAATAAGATTGTTTTAGATCTTGAAAATATTGATGTAAAATTAGATGATAAGGATCAAGCCCTACTATTGATAAATTCATTACCAAGCTCTCTTGAAAATATGTGTGATATACTATTTTATGGTAGAGATCCATTGTCATTAGAAGAAGTGCAAGCTGCACTAATCTCCAAATAATTAAAAAGGAAATCAGATGGGAAAGAAGAAAGCAGTGGTGAGGGGTTGTTTGTCAAAGCCAAAGCAGGGAAGAAGAATCAGAAACAGAAGCATAAGTTCAAGAATAAAGAAAAAGACAAGTCTAAAATGAAGTGTTTCATATGCAAGAAAGAAGGACATTTCAAGAAAGAATGGCCAGATTGGAAAGGAAAGAAAGGGTCAAATAGTGATGATGATTATGGAAATGTGTCAATAGCCCCAAAAGGATATGATAACACAAAAGTTCTTATGACAAATTCAACTGAAATCATAGAAGATGACTGGGTGCTTCACTCAGGTTCCTTGATTACAAAGAAACTAATAGAGGCAATGTGTTCATGGGTAACAAATCAGCCTGCAAGGTGGTTGGGATTGGCTCAATCAAGCTGAAACTGAAAGATGGTACTGTGAAAATTTTATCAAAGGTTAGACATGTTCCGAAGTTGAAAAGGAACCTAATCTCTCTAGGAATGCTGGAAGAAGGTGGTTGCTCTTACAAACCAGAGAAAGGTACTCTAAAAGTGATAAAAGAATCATTGGTAATCATGAAGGAAAAAATGGATCATGGTATCTATCTTCTTAATGGTCAAGTAGTGACAGGAATGACAGTTGTGGCAGTCCAAGCATCAAGCAAAACCAGCCTATGGCATCAAAGGCTAGGACATGTAAGTCTAAGAGGAATGCACGTCCTAGATTGACAAGGCATGTTAGATGGTGAAAAGATTGACGATCTTGAATTTTGTGAGCATTGTGTGTATGGAAAGATGCATAGAGTCAAGTTCTCTACAGGAGAACATTGCTCAAAAGGAATTCTAGAATATATTCACAATGATCTACGGGGCCTTGTCAAAATTGCTTCATATAGATGTAACAAGTACTTCATTACATTTCTTGATGACTATAGTAGAAAAGTATGGATTTACATGTTGAAATGCAAGGATGAAGCATTCAAAACCTTTAAAGATTGGACGTCTATAGTTGAGAATAAGACTGAAAAAGGATTAAAACTTTAAGAACAGACAATGGTCTTGAATTTTGCAGTGAAGAGTTCACTAGTTATTCCAAAACTCATGGTGTGAATAGACATAGGATTTTAAAAAACACACCTCAGCAAAATGGAATGGCTGAAAGGATGAAAAGAACCTTGCTTGAAATAATGAGATGTATTATGTCAAATGCAGGTATGCTTGCACAATTTTGGGGAGAAGTTGTTCATACAACTTGCTATTTGATTAACTTGAGTCCTTCAATAGCAATTAAACTCAAACCCCTTAAGAAACGTGGACAAGACATGCTGCAAATTACAATCACTTAAAAGTATTTGGGTGCGTTGCATACTATCATGTAAAGAAGGGAAGTTAGTTCCTAGAGCCAAGAAAGGATACTTTGTTGGATATCCAAGTGGTGTAAAAGGCTATAGGATATGGTGTCCTGAAAATAGGAAATGTATCATCAGCAGATATGTAAAGTTTCATGAGTTTGACCTATATAAGTTCTTAACCAAGGCTGCAAACAAAAGCTCACATCAACTTGAAGCTGATAAATTTGATCTTGAGGTGGAGCAGGCTATAAAAAGATAGAAGGAGCAACAACATACTCAACAAGATGTAACTGATACCAACTCAACTGAAAATGGTATGGTTCCAGACCTTGACAATCCAACATAACATGAATTAGATGACTATAACCTCATCAGGGACAAAGATAGAAGAACATTAAAACCCCTTCAAAGGTATGGTTATGCAGACTTGGTCATTTATGTATTACATGCTACTGAAGAAATCATACATGAAGATCCTAGAAACTATTATGAACTTGTTAGATGTCAAGATAAAGACAAATGGCTTTTAGCTATGACTGATGAGCTGAACTCACTAGAGAATGACAACACCTGGGAACTTCTACCTAAGCATGCGAACACCAGAATTGTAGGCATCAAGTGGATCTTCAAGAGGAATGGGGGAATTCCAAGAGTAGAACCACCTAGGTTCAAAGCTAGCTGGTAGAAAAATGATTCACTCAAAATGAATGGGTGGATTACAATGATATCTTTTCTCTTGTAGTCAAACATGCATCTATAAGAATAATTCTAGCCATGGTAACACACTTTGACATGGAGTTAGAACATATGGATGTCAAAACAACCTTTCTCTATGGTGATCTGATTGAAACAATCTTAATGCACCAACCATATGGCTTTAGGACTCAAGGGAAGGAAGATTGGGTCTGCTTGCTAAAGAGACCACTATATGGGCTAAAGCAATCACCAAGACAATGGTATTTGAGGTTTGATTTATTCATGCTTAGTCAAAGTTATGCCATAAGTAATTTTGATAGTTGTGTGTATTATAAACAAATGTCATCAGCAACACACATTTACTTGCAACTATATGTGGATGACATGCTAATAACATCAAAAGTATGAAAGAAATTGAAAAATGGAAGAGCCAACTAATGACATAATTTGAGATGAAGGACTTAGGGCTAACCAAGAGAATTTTAGAAATGGAAATCATCAAAATCGGAGAACAAGGAAAACTGATAATTTCTCATAAAAGCTATCTTGTTAAAGTCATAAACATATTCAATATGAGTTAATCAAAGGTTGTCAGTTCTCCACTTGCAGCTCACTTCAAACTTTCTTTAGCCTTGTCACCAAACACAACCCAAGAAAAAAAAAAGACATGAAGAAAATATCATGTGATAGTGCCATAGAAAGCATCATGTACGCTATGGTTGCTCAAGGCCAGAAAATTCTCATGTTGTAATTGTCACAAGCATATTTATGGAAAATCCAGGTATAAACCATTGACAAGCTTTCAAATGGACTCTAAGGTACCTAAAAGGAACTCAAAGCTTGTGTTTGGTATACAACAAAAGTTCAAAACTATCAAAACCAGTCCAAGGATTTGTTGACTCTGACTTTGCTGGTGACTTAGATAAAAGAAGATCCCTCATAAGGTATGTGTTCACAATGTTCAACAACACAATCAGTTGGAAAACCAACCTTCAACACATAGTGGCATTATCAACAACAAAATCAGAATATGTTGCTCTTGCTGAAGCTGTAAATAGACACCAGACTTCATTTCATCAGAGATGTAATTGAAATAGGTGAGACAAATGTAGCAAAGGTGCACACAAGTGACAATCCTGCTGACATGTTTACAAAAATTGTCACACTTAGCAAATTTAGACATTGTTTGAATTTTCTTAAGATCAATTCCAGAAACTGAGACAAAGGACTAAGAGGATCTGATTTTGAGAATCACAAGCTGAATCTTCTCAATTGGTACCAAGGTAGAGATGTACTAATAAGTGGTACTCAAATTGAAGACTTTAAAGATCAACTTATGATGGTTACTTGCAAAACAAACAATCTGTTGTAATTGTTATTTTTCAGTTAGTTAGTTGTAACTTCTTTTCTTAATTACTCCCGAAATGTAACTAACTAGTATATAATGCTCTGTTAGTAATAATGAAGGATAACATAAGGCAAAAACATAATTGCAAAATTGTACATAAACTGAAATGCATAAGAGTGTAGAAGTTTGTAATCATTTGATCTCATAATAGTGATATTTCTAAGTCGGATTCATTCCTCCAGATGTAAGAGTTTAACTCTGAATTGAGTTAACAATTGATGTGTGTTCAATTTTAGTACTGCAATTTATTCTGTTTTGTTCCATTGCTGCAAAACTGTAGCAATCATATTCTTCTGGTTTGAGGCTTTATAATTCTGGTTTGAAGAGAAAAGAATAGATAAGTTTTAATTCATCATCAAGATCCAGTGCATTATTCATTGATCTATCAAAGAGTAAAAAGGAAATTCAATAACAAATATCTTATTCTCCATCTTAGTGATAAAATCACATTTGATTTATTTAATTGACATTGAAAGACAATTGTTATTTTTGTTGAGATTTGTGTTAAACAATGTCTTACACATGACATATTTAACATCATCACCATTCAACGCTTTGATCTTTTTGTCGACATCAATAAGCAATCTTGGTGACACAATTTTCTTAGCTTGATGTTTTGGTTCATTCTTCTTTGCAATTTTTTGTTGGACTCTTCTTTTTTCACATGACATATGACCTTCATCATTTAAACAATATCTTTTCTTTTTATAGATCACTATCTCTTCTTTTTTGTAATTTCTGAAATATTAGGTGATTTTGTTTCTTGACAATTTTTTTGATATACTTTATCTATTTGATCCGACTCTTTTTTAGTATAAAAATATAGAGCAACTTGTGACAACACTTTATGCAGAGTGAAATTAACACAAGCATTGAAAGCCTTGTTCTTTTACTTTTCCATCATGGCTTCCATATCTTGAAACAAAGCTCGTAGTGAAACTTTATTAACTAATGAAGTTTGTACGAAAAGAATTTATATGAAATTATCTTTTTTACACTAATAAATTAATTATTTATTATAAAAAAAAATTAATTAATTATTCTTATTTTATACCATAAGTTTTGGTTAGATAAACTTTTTCTTATATTATAGATATTTTAAAACACATAAAACTCATATTTTGGAGATTGCATCACGTCGATCCGACCATATATTGATTTATTATTTTTTATAATAAATTATAAATATATTAAAATAATATATTATATATATATATAATAAAAAATTATATTATATTATATTATATTATATTAATAATTTTCTACAAAATACATTAAATGAAAGAAAAAAATACATTAAATTTTAATTAACGATGACGATCTAAAAGTCCTCAGTCACACATCTAGAAGGTCGTTGAACTCGTCTTACTCTTTGAATGACTTAAAGTTGTTGTGATACATCCTCATTTTGATTATGTTCTCATTGTCGTCTCCAACTATTGGTGGATTAGAGATACTACAACTTGTCTCCATATAACTTTAAGTGATCGGGTTATACATGAAATCAAAAACATCATAAATTAGGAGTTGTGCAATTAGTTTCAAATAAATTATAGAAGATCCCGCGTTCTTTATTTTAAACATTAAAGAGACATAATATTGAGTCGGCATTGACATATTTCACAAAATTTCGTGAGGAAATTTACTGATAACGTACCAAAGAAAAAAGTTCTTTACGGGTAATAATCTCATTCTTACTTTTTAAATTAATGCCATCTTCAAAAACAAAACTACAAAATGTGACACATTTTTCTTGTGTAATACAAGTTGCTCAATTAATGAACTAGATACAAATACTACCACAATGAAATCGGCATGGTAAATCGAGAAACCATAAAATAGCTAAATAACATACTGCAAGAAAATTGGATTAAAGCGTTTGATAGAGATAGAATCACATGACAATCAACCTTGTCGAGTCAATCAATTGAGTGTTGAATATAATGCTACTATGTTCTAGCATAAAGTATGATTATTAGACGTTTATACATGATGTGGAAAAGGTGGAAATGTTACTATGTTCTAGCATAATGCATGTTCTAGCATAATGTAATGCTACTATGTTCTAGCAATTTAGTTTGTTAGAAGACTTTGTTCAAGAAAACTCTTCTGTTGATACCTTCAACATAATGATATAACTAAAAAATATTTATTACAAGTAGTCTTAGCTTTATTTTTTGAATTACAGTTTTTGTGCGTACCTTTGAGAAAAAAAACTACCATAAAATCGACCTATTTGTTTCATAGAATTTGTATAAAATTTTAAAAAATAATGATTTTTATGTATTTTTTTGGTAAACTTTAAAATGGACCATCCTAATATGTGGTCTATAATATATCAATGTGTTATTTTTTGAACCCCAGATTTCGCAAGCTACAAGAATTTATAGTAATATCATCTCTATTTCATCTTTTTCTCTGAAAATACTTTTTTCTTTTCCTCCCCTTATCATTCATGTCTCTAAGTCTATAAATACACTGAATGGGAGAAGCTAGCATGTCATTTATTGAGGTGGTGTTAGACATGATAAACGTCTGCAGAGATTTGCGATAAATATAATGTGTAGAAGCTATAAAATATTATTGTGATTTGTGAACATCAATTGTATCCAGACAATTGTAGATAAAAATGGTATACCATAGACCAACTTTTTTGCGTGTTTCTTGACCATTTTCTAACAACAAAGTTAAATTGTAATACATTTTATTAAAAATCAAATGATAAATATAGGTTGAGATATCAATATAAAAACAAGTGCAAGCATTACAAATGGACACCTTATATAAATTATGAGCATCATATTGGCTTTCATCATAGTAAACTCTACACGAGAACAAGAAAACGAAATTACATAGCATCCTCGGCCTTCGCAAATGTGTTTCATTCGAACATCCACCAACTTTGAGTCCATCTCAAATATAACATTCTTCATGTCAAGCACTCTCACCCAATCGATGGTCATCATTAAAGTCATAGGCTTCAACCATTCGAAATTCATGTAGTATCCAGAAGTACATCCATGCACAAGTGATAGGTTGACCTCATGTACTGTGTGAGTAGAACGAACCTAGCGATAGTAGGGTGCAGTAACAAGGAGACTAGCTCAGTGTTTCACGCATTCTCACCATGTATGAAAACATCACCAACTCAGATATTCTCAGCAACAACACCTTTAAAGATATAGAGACAACACCAAACGCATTCAAAGATTTTATAACGAGCACGTAACACATTCAAGAATCAAAATAGATATTAGCTCCATAATTAGTAAACAAATGCAAAAATAAAATGCAATCCCTAGTTTGGTACCTATCAATAATCCTCCCCTGCAAAAAATGCAAATCCATACATATCCAGAGACGCCACAATTGTCTAATAAAGTAAGCAAATGGCGGCAGTACTTCACTATATATTGCTGTGAGGCTGTGACCCATTTACATGAAATTGTTTTTAACCCCCAATGCCAACAACACCATATATCTGTGGCCTGTGTTGAGCATCACTTGAAAAATAACTACATCACACCTAGACCTCAGAGTCGACCAACTTACAATTCCAACCAAAAGAAGAAAATATATAAACAAAAATGATATGGAATAGATTACCTCAATCCATCCATGGAGAAAAAGTGAGTATCATTGAAAGTGAAAAAAACTTTACAAGAGTAAATATGTATATAATAAGGGGTTTTTAGATTACTTTCTTTTGCTTCAAAAGATGAGTGGCTGTGTCATGTTATGAGAGAGAAAAACACAAACTTCTTGTGTAAGAACCCACCACCATTACTTGAGTACATAAAATAGGTGATTTATCTTTCTCTCTCAGTAACTTGTAAGAGGAGCTTATCCATTTCTCAGTTCTTGAGGATAATGAGAGGATACAAATTGTATGTATTGTATATAGCTAGATTAAACCTAGGTGTTGGTGACACCATTAACAACTCTGCTATCATCCCGTTGTTGGGTGGCATCTTCTCCAGACCCCAATCCTGTTAGGTCTTCACCAACCTCACTCTTGCATAGAGGGCACAATGCATTTATCTTTAACCACTTATCAACGCAGTCTTTGTGGAAAAGATGAGAACAAGGCAATTCTCTCAGCTCATCGTTATTTTCATACTTTGCCAGGCAGATGCAGCAAACCTGCAGACAACCACAGTAAGTACCAACGTTTCAGTCAGCGCCAGCAGACAAACGCAAGAAATCATTCACATAATTGGCTACAGTGTAACTAGACAAATAATGCCAGGATGCTACAAAGTTAAATTATGTATACTGAATAAACAAAGATTAGATTGTGTACTTACTGCATCTTCACCAGAGATCACACGCTCCTTTTCGGTTCCTCCAGCCACAATTCCACCTTCCATATTAGCAGAGTTGTTTTCACCATTTCTTTTATTTTTCTTCATCTTGAACTTGTAAGTTGGCAGAGCATTGATGGATTCAGAAGTTGCCCCTCTGTTTTGTGTCAGATCCTCTCTAACACCAAGGATGGAAATTATACACGGGAGACAACAGCAGATGGTTGAACAGAGAATGAAAGGCATAGCATAACCAATACAGCTAAATGCAAGAAATACTATACATAACCTGCCAAGCAAAAGGAAAAGGATATAATTTGGAAACCCTGGAAAACTAGAAGATTAAATGTAAGAGTGTATGATAGGGTATACCTATACAAGTTAGGAGCTTCATCAATAGAAGATCGTCCCCCAAAGATCCATACATTTCCAACAACAAACCACACAGCGAAAAAGCAATCTAAGGATATTTTGAAGTATTCTACAAGTATCTTCATTCTGTGTCACAATTATGAACAAGACTTAGCACCATAATAAACTACTAACAAATTACAATGCTCAGAATTTCAAAAAAGTTCAAAAATTCATTAAATGAATAACAGGGAAATTGGAGTGAGAAACGAACAAGGCAACAAGCATGACATAAGTAAGGGATTATTTAAATAAAACAAAATGAATTTTAACATGGTAATCATTAATTAACAGTTAACTAGAAGTTTCTAATTCTATTACTGAAGCTGGTAAATACATCCAGAAACTAATGACCAGTTCAGTAATAAAAGTTAGTGGCTCACTCTGATTTGATGCTTTCAGTATGCTACATAGACAGTGCAAGGTAGTATTCTTCATTACACAGCAATGGCTACTCTGCCAATTCTGCATATTCCTTCACTACTAGGATAACTGCCCCAGGCACTTCTATTTTGTTTACAATGGCTATATGATGGCACAATAGCTTAGGTGGGAGGTTGGTGGACATGATGGTTGCTATAAGGACTGTCCTGACTGCTTTACAGGTGATATCAATTTCAAATGCAATCATAATATTGTTCTAGATCTAGGGAGTTATCTGAAAAGATATTTTTTCCTAGGAAATTTCATATACTGCAGTGTTACCGATGGAGGAAAGCCAAAAATCTGCTATGGTGCCGCCATCCTTCACAAATTGGCCATGGCAGTTGTATAGAAATCAGCCACCACAATCTGCGTCATAGCCGATATTTGACAACACTGATATACTCTCAAGTTGATGTGGTCATTAATTGATTTTGTTGGGATGCTACCTAAAGTGCATAGTTGTATTTTCCTCCTAGGCCTTTCATGTTAAGTAGTTTTAGGTAAGCATCAATCGCCAATCACGGCAGGGAAGGATGCAGAATAGTCCTAAATAAAAACTGGGTGGAGGGAAATACGCTATACATATTAAACTGATGAATTACATATGATGGTTAGGAAAAAATGATAAATTGATTAGTAAACGTAAGGTACAAGTTTTACTTGTTTCCAATTCAAGATAAAGAAAGTGTAAACACAGCTTCTAATAAATATTGGGAAAGATTTATTTGGGGATCAAAAGTTGTCCAAAACCAAAATAGTAAGTACAAGATCAGAAGATAAGATTCCTTCCTACAAGAATGCAAAATCCCACAAAAATGAGATCAAGAAATATACATCAACTAAACAAAGCTTGCCTGCTAGCCACAAACTTTGTAAACCAAAGTTTTCTTTCCGAGCAAAATAGAAGCGGTTATAATGGTATTGAAATTCTTGCACTACAATAAATCAATTAATAATATTTCTAAAAATCATTTAACCACAATAGCAATTAATTCATTACCTTCTATTCATCAATATTGAAGCTTGATTACTTCTGGAGGATACAACAGCAGTCTGACCATCTCCTCCATTATTTCTGGAAATAGAAAGAAGTGACCCGGAAGGATCACTAATTCGAGGAGATGTTTGCCGTGACTGAGCTGAATCTTGTTCTCGCATATGGTTATGATGATAATACCGCCAATAAAGAAGAGGGAGGGTAGCAAAACATCCAGAAGCATAACCTACTATCCATTGAAACAACGGGGTATGCGGATGCTCATGCCTTGACAATGTCAAAACAACAACAGATGCAACAATCTGGCTTAATAAAAGAACTAGCTCAATAGATATCCATAGCCCAGAATGAACAGGACTCCTATTCCGACGAGAATCCGCCCGCCTTATGAACGAAGAATTCCTATTATTCAATTCACTTGATACGCCTGAGGCTGAAACCAAAGGCTGAGGTACAGGCAACCGTGCACCACTTATTCTTTCTTCATGATGTGACAAGGCGGATGTGGAAGCCTCAACACTCCCAACTATTTCTATAATATGTTGACTGTCACTGAAGCTCCCGGGTCGCTCCATCAGCGACAAGGAAGCGTCTTTGAACCTTTCAAGATACAGTTCTGGTTAGACAACATTCATCTAATCTAACTCCCCCAACAACACAACTGACAGCCAATAAATCATCTAATACAAAAATAAAAAACAAGCTCACAAATATACATATATTACCTTCAAATACAAATTTCTGAGGTGCGATCCAAAACAAAAGCTTCACCTTGCACTAGCAAAACAAGTCTACTTAGTTGCAACATCTGAAGCAGCAAAACCAGCCACTTCCATCAACAATAGCATTCTATTAAAACGTAATCTTCATTTCCAAAACCATACATACATCATAGTTGTCATCTTTCAACAAACACACACATATATGAGCAGGGATCAAATTACTCTACAAGTAACTCTGAGCTGAGTTACTCGGCTTAATAACTAATTATAAACATTGAATTTAACCAATTTTAAGTATTCACAATTATTAGTGTCCCCATTGCACAAAAACAACCTAATCTGACGCCATAAAAAAAACTATAAAATAAACAAAAAATATAACGTTGCTTGCAAAACGAGAAAGGAACATTATCTAACCTAATTTTAGCACATGACATGATAACAATTATTGACGAAACTAAGCCAAATTAAAATCAGCATAAATTTAAAAACAATTCGAAATTGTTTAACAGAAATGAAAACCTAATTACGAAATTTGTTATGACAGTGATTTAGCATGACGGGGAGTGCGTTTTAATTGAAATTGAGGGGAAAATGGAAAGTACCTGAAGGAAATGACGAAAGAAAGCGCGTGAAAAGGTAACTGATGAGAATCGAGGGAATTAAAGCATTGACTGAGTGAACGAGAAGGGAGGGTGAAGGAAGAAGACAAAAAGCGGAATCGGATGAAGAAGAAGAAGAAGAGAGAAACGACAGAAGAAAGGTGAAACGGCGTCGTAAAAGAGGAAGAAAGTCACAGTCACGAAGCTGTAATCTAAACTCACTTGCGTTGTTGCTTCCTTCAAGGTGTTACCTCTTTCACTACTATCTTTTTTCTTTTTTCTTTTTTCTTTCTATTTTAATATTTTAACTTCTTTTTTTATAATTAATTTTCTAGATCTCATCAAAATAAAAGCGTCGCCGAAAAATGTTGGTCTATAAAAATAAAATATAAATTGTAAATTATAGTTATTTATTTATATTTGAGAATACATTATGGGGTACTTTTTTGTTATACTTGAAAATGAAAGAAATGCTAATAAGTAATAACTGAATTTTGTCTTTCTTTGTTTTTTTGACAAATGTTATTTTGTCTTCTCTCTTTTTCTTTTCTTCTTTTACAATTAAAGTAAATGAGCTAAAAACTACCAATTTCCATATTTGAAGTCATGACAAGCCAAAAGATGATCAATGACTCTCTCTAGACTTTGTTTATTTTATAATAAAAAAATATCGTGTTTTCATTTTTTTTAATATATCGTTTTATTTTGTTGTAAGACTTTTGAAATAAATTACTTTTATTTGTTATAAAGAAAAAAAATAGTTAATAAATATATTTTTTTAAATAATAAAAAATAACTTTTCATATTTTTATTAATTCTAAATATAAAGGCAGTTGATTCTATTTATTTTTTTTAAGAGTTGATTCTATTTATTTTTTTAAAAAGTTGATTCTATTTAGTTGAGAAATATATAATTAAGATATATAGTTAATAATTATTTGAGGCATGGCAATTAATTTTGTTAAAAATAGGAATTTGTTCATAGACCAAAATTTACATTTATGTTTTCACTGAGACAATTATTTTATGTAACAATTATGACTGAATTATTAATTTAAAAGATAAAATTTTAAAAATTTTGATTTTTAAATTATAATTCAGGTTAGCGAATCAAATCAAATTATCTGTGAATTTAAACAGAGTCGAGTTTGAGTTAAAATAAAAAGCTCTTTATTTCGAACTCAACTCGTTCGAGTCAAACAAATCATTCACAAATTGAGTTGAACTCAACGAAATTTAACCAAATTAAACTCAACTCATTTCCTACTTAGTTGAATCATGGGTCATTAAAGTAGGAGTGATAACTAGTTTTAATGTTGAGTTTTGTTTCACGATGATATGTCTTATATGTATAAATGAGTAAATATGTGTTAGATAATTTGAGTTGCATTTTATGATTATTATTATGATGTTAATTAATTAGAGAATGATAACATGGCTCTCATAGGGGTAATTTACAAACTATTGTATTATTGTGGATTTTTATTATACGATTAGTTTTGAGATATTTGATGAAGTACAATTGGAATCTAGTAATTGAATAACGTCATCAAACTTATATAACTTATGACATATAGTTCTTAAAGTCTAGTATTGTATTAAGTGTTTGGAGTCTTAGACAAAAAAGCAACAACAAATTAAATGTTTTATAATTGCAAAAAACTATGATATTGTATCTTTTATCTAAAATTTTAAAATACTAAATATATAAATTAACATCTCTTATATATATATATATATATATATATATATATATATATATATATATATATATATCTTTTAATTTATATATAGAAA
>NC_021163.2:59678141-59705131 GCF_000331145.2 Cicer arietinum
TATATATATATATATATATATATATATATTTATCATTTAACTTATTTATAGTAAAACATAAAATTCACACATAAACACAACATTAAAACCTAATATAAGACATTGATAATAATTTATTTTGTATATAAATCTTTAAAATGATAAACTATTTAAAGGAAGTGTACAAATTCTTTTTTGTTGGTAGATATGAAATGTGTACATTTTATATTTAATGAAATGAATTAAACATGTTTTTCAAAATTTTCTACTATTATGTATATGGAAAACCGTTGCCCAATAGGAAGAGGAAGGTACAGCTATAGCTATAGTTGAATACCATAATCTATTTCATCAGCAAAGCATATAGTTCCAACCTGTCCCATATCTACCTCTAGTTGTTTTTTTTTTTTTTTTTTACAAGTTGTTAGTTTTATTTCATTTGGGAAGATATATTTTTATAAACGAAATATTCAAGATATATAGTTCGAAAAGTATTACTATTATTTTTTTTTTTTCTTTTGACGAAAGGGTCATGTTTTATACATAGTAAAATATCAAAAACATATTTAATATTTTTCCTATTTTTTACAACAAAATTTTAGAAAATTATATTTATCTCATTCGAAAATTTTATTAAATGATACTTATACCTCTTTAATTTTTTAAATATATTACTTTTGTACTTATTAAAAAATGTATATATAATATTTTTCTCCATCGTGCTTAGAACTATATATGTTATTTATCAAAAATACACTAGAATAATTATTTCAATTGTGTTACTAAGAACGTAATAATACCTTTCAAAATTACAAATACTATATACATACTATATGTAGTATATGTATGATCATAACGCTACAACTTAAAGTGAAAACTATAATTGTATCTTACAATAAATTATACTAAAAGATGAAAGTGACAATAAAAATGTTTGATGCATTTTTTTAGTAAGTATAAAAGAGAGTGTTTTATCAAAACTAAAGGGGAGGTGTAAATGTCTTTTAAAGAGAATTTGAGAGAGATCAATGCAATTTTTCTTAAAAATTATAAATTTAAGTTTTAGTCGTGATTATCATATATTGTTTCTCAATTTTAATTTCTTTTCAATTATAAAAAATTGAAAAAAGAAATATTATTATTAATAACAATGACTTTAATAATCGTTTTATAAGTGTCTCATACAGAATTTGAATTATATCTCTTGAAGTTATAATATTAAATTTTTACCACTTAACAAATATATTGAGGATGATAGACTTAGTCTTAATTTCATTCTCATGTTGTTTAATGTAGATATTTTTCATCCACCATAGCATGCCAACATGTTATCGCGGATTTAGTTTATTTATTTATTATTAATTTTTTTTTGTCTTAAATATATGATAAACTTCATCATAATTAACTCACACAATTATAAAATTTTGAGTTCAAACTCGAAACAAAACGTCAAACCTAACTATATCGATAACATGATTCCATTTTTTAGTCCCAAACAATAACTTCAAAAGGACGTTTCAATCTCTCTAACTTCTTTTATCTTACATATAAACATTCAAAGTCAATAAAAGATAATTTAAAAAAATAATCCGTAAAATATCCATAACAATTTCATCGAACTTCTAACATAAAACATACACAAATAAGTGGTGGATAAAATAACCACAAAACACTTGGTACTAGCCGTCTGAATTATCCACAACAATTCCATAAAAATCCTAAAACTAAAGTATGTCAAAAAAGTGATGCATAAGATTAACAAAAAATTATCCCATAGCTCTAAATTAAATTACACCAAGTCTAAGTAGATGGTGGAAGCTTTAATTTTGGAGTGAGAATCATTCTTATAGTTTCGAAATACCTATTTAATAGACATTTTTTTGAATGTATATTTATTTTAGAACTTTGATAATTTTGTTGTGAGTAATTTTACACATTTTTTAGGTATACCTTTTGTTAGAACTCTGATGAATTTCTTGTGGCTATTTTACAGATCTCTTTTCAAAATATCTCCATTGTCTTTGAATTTTTATATGTAATGCATAAGAATGAGATAAGAGAAGAGAACTGAAGTGTATTTTTAATTATTGTTTTAAGATTATTTTCAACTACCTTTCTTAAATGTATAATTTAGCATTTTTTTTTTATTATAGTTCATTTCAAAAGAAATATCACATCGTGTCAGTATTTGATTTGATGATAAATGTTTCTAAAATTAAAATAAGTTGTTGTTTAAACTGAGTTCCATAAGTAAATTCATTAAAGATCTTTATAATAGAGTTAGTTCCTCTTATTTGGATAAGTTATGGGACTAAGACTTAACGTGATTTTTGTGTACTTATTGAAGACACGTTACGTATTAAGCGTCTCAAGATTTCGTGATGCAACAATTGTACATGAGATCTATAATCGTAAATAGTAGAGTGTGACTTAAAAAAAAGATATTTTATCAAGTTGTTTTTGACTAAAATTATATTTAAAACCATAACAGAAGATAAATAAAATAGAAATTATTTTCGTGATTCAGTTAAAATAGGAGATTAAAACTACATTTAAACCTATTAAATATTATTGATAAAAATTTAAAATATTATTAACTTAATTGTTCAATTTCAAATTTTTATTAATTTATTATAATTTTAAATTAAAGATTAAATGGTTAAGTTATTAAATTAATAATATTTTAAATTCTTAACAATGATACATTATAAAAAAAGTCAACTAAATCATATCCAACGTGAACTTTTGTAAAAAAAAATAAAGACTAAAATTAATAATTTAAAATTTAAAAAATTCAAATTTAAATATTTTTAAAAAATTTAAAATAAAAATTTATATATTTAAATAACTACAAACATTTAACTTTAAAAATATATGTTGTTAAAAAAGAACAAGTGTAAAAATCTTTTTGTAAATTGTTTTTCCTACTTTGTCTTGAAAGACAATTCTTTCACTTTAAATTTTTTAATAAAAGAAAAAAAGTACGTGTTAGATACTATTCTTACCCTCCTCATTTTTGAATTAAAGTAACAATATTTCTTCCACCATAAAAATGCTGTTACATTTAAATCGTTGCAAAACAAAATGAAAAATAGAAATTCATAGTACCTTTGTTTTCTTTTTCTTTTATTTCCTTTTCATTTTAATAATTTTAATGGCGATGGATCATTAACACCAAGAAAGCACAGCTTAGAGGGTTCCATTCCATCCATCACCCCAAAAACAAAAACAAAAACAAAATTATCTGCATGCATTTCATTTTCTCCTCTTTGCATCTAGATCCATCCTTTTCCAAATTTCAACCTTAAATTTTGTTCCTTTTTTCATGTATTTTCATATTCCCTTGAAAAATTGGAAAAATGTTGACAATGTTTGATTCGATTCAGATGTAAAATTACCAACATAATCATCATCATCATTGTTGTTGTTTTTATTAACTTTATTTTTAACAAACATTTTTTCTTTTTTCATTTGGTTTCATTCACCATTTCTCTTTTTGGTTCACGTGTTCTTCGTAACACACACGAACAACAATCTTCAAAGATTTGATTTTTACATCAATGCATGGTTCAAAATCGAAAATTTCTTCAACCCCATTTCAGATGTGGATCTCAATTTGACGTGGAAATCTACATTGCTTGTAATTTTTACTTGCTTCGGTGAACGAGATCTAGGGTTTTTCTGCTTCAAAATTAGAAACTATTTTTTGGGGTTCGGTTGATTTTGAATATTTCTTCATGGGGTCGATGTAAAAGTTTTGAATTGGTTGATTTCAGCTTCTGGGTTGCAATGCTGAAGCAAATTTTCAACAAGCTTCCCCGGAAGTCGTCGAAAACCGATACCGACGAGTCGAATCGGGTTGACTCGCCGCGTTCTACCGACTCACCACCCGCAGCTGGTAAAAGCAACCACCGGCTGCAGGGTGGTGGTGCTTCTTTGAAACGAGCTTCGTCTTCGGCGGTGTTTCCGGCTAGCATGGTTTCTGGGATTGAACCTTTGGTGCCTTTTAAGGATGTTCCAAATGCTGAAAAGATGAACCTTTTTGTGAGCAAATTGAGTCTTTGTTGTGTGACATTTGATTTTACTGACCCTGGTAAGAACACTGCTGATAAAGATGTGAAAAGGAAAACTTTGGTTGAACTCGTTGATTTTGTGGCTTATGGGTCAATGAAGTTTAGTGAACCTGCTATTCTTGCAATGTGTAGAATGTGTGCTATTAATTTGTTTAGGGTTTTTCCACCTAATTATAGGGCTAATGGTGTTGTTGCTAGTGGTGGTGAGAATGATGATGATGAACCAATGTTTGATCCTGCTTGGTCACATTTACAACTTGTCTATGAGTTGCTGCTTAAATTTATATCTTCATCGTGCCTCGATGCTAAGGTAGCGAAAAAGTATATCGATCATTCGTTCATTTCCAAGTTGCTTGAATTGTTTGATTCTGAGGATCCTAGAGAAAGAGACTGTTTGAAAACAATTCTGCATAGGGTTTATGGGAAGTTCATGGTGCATAGACCATTTATACGGAAATCAATTAACAATATATTCTATCGGTTCGTGATTGAGACCGATAAACATAATGGGATTGCCGAGTTGTTGGAGATTTTCGGGAGCGTGATTAGTGGATTTGCTTTACCATTGAAAGAGGAACACAAAATGTTCTTGTGGAGAGTCTTGATTCCCTTGCACAAGCCTAAATCTTTGGGTGTCTACTTTCAACAATTGTCTTACTGTGTTATGCAGTTCTTAGAGAAGGAGCCTAAGTTAGCAAGCATTGTTATAAGTGGTTTGTTAAAATATTGGCCAGTAACAAATAGTCAAAAAGAGGTGATGTTTCTGGGGGAATTGGAAGAAATTTTGGAAGGAATTAACATGGTAGAGTTCCAAAGGATTATGGTTCCACTGTTTTTGCGGATCGGGTGTTGCATTAACAGCCTACACTTTCAGGTAAAATTGCTACTCTGAACTCATTTTGTAAACTCTCATCATTTGCATGCTTTTATGTTATTCTTCCACTCAAAAGTATCAGATCCATTCCATGCTCTATATAGTTTGCATGGTACTAAATGTTTTACTTTCACTTTCGAACAAGTTAAACATTACTATGTTGTTATTTCCCAATTATATTTACTTTAAACTTTTGACATCTACCCAAAAGTTCCCCTGGGATTCAGAATATCGGAAAACAGTTATGTTACCTGTTGTGAATGTGAAGTAAATTTGATTAGAGGAATTATACTAGATTATGAGACAAACTTTGAGTAAATGATTTAAGTTATGTAAATTTGTTTCTCCATCTTTATGCATCTGTAGCATTTTGGCGCTTTCTCTCCACTAATCTCTATCTTTCCCTGTGCTATGGCACTTTTAAGAATCAGCTGTTTCCATTGACATGCTAGTCCATTAATGAAAAATACATTCTTTTTGTTCTGTTCAATGTTGTTTGTTTCAGGTAGCTGAAAGGACCCTTTTCTTATGGAACAACGACCACATTGTAAATTTGATTGCTCATAACCGTCAAGTGATCCTGCCGATCATATTTCCAGCACTAGATAGGAACATTAAAAGCCACTGGAACCCAGCTGTTGTAAACTTAACTCATAACATCAGAAAGATGTTTGTGGAGATGGACGAGAAGCTCTTCATATCTTGTCATACTCACTTTAAGGAGGAAGAAACTATTTTAATCTTGGAAGCCGAGAAGCGAAAGGAAGCATGGAAACAACTAGAGCATGCAGCCAGTCTCAAACCTGTAATTGGAAATATTGCTGTTTTAGTGTCTCCTTTGATGACCTGAATTGCAGCTAGCTATGAATTCCGAATCCTTTTATTCGGACGGCATATGTTACAGAGGGAATACTCAAGAATTGTGGGGTGGCATTTTGGTTTTGGATGGTGTGGTGTTACTTCTGGCAGCAAGATGCAGCGATGTGATTTTGATGGCTACTGTGTGGTACGTAATTTGGCTCATGGTTGGTGTTGAAAAGGACCATGCAGTGGATGTGAATGAAACTGTTGATTTTATGTATAAGAAGCTTGTTTGTAATATCTTCCTTCTTTCTGTGTATCTACCTTTCTTATATTACAGTACTCAGTTGCTCTCCATTAAATACAAGTACTAACCCGAGAGCCTGTTTGACAACTACTGAGTTTGATTGCTTGTTTTAGATTCTAGTGGCTCCCTCAATTCACTTCATAACAACGGAAAAAATTATCGTTTTTACTTGAATCATGTTTGAGAACTCACGAAAGTTGGATTTGAGTTTTCTTAAGTGAACAATTCACTTTGGAGTATATAATGAGTATTATCAATTTTTGATTAACAAATCAAAGATTGAAATTATATGTAAAAGGGAAATTGTTTCTAAATTCATTTTATAACTAAGTTCTTGTTGCTTCTATTGGAATCATGCGAGTCAATTGAAATCCTAAAATAAATAGGTTATGGTATCAGCTATTACTTACCTCTATCAAGTATCATTTTTTGGGAAATCAGAGGATTACAGAAAAAAAAACTATGCTCTATAAACATTGCAAAACCGCACAATATCCGAAATTTGTTTTATTATAAATAACCAAGGATGATTGTAACAATATTATCAATGAAATTCTCTGCTGTCATTGTATCATTCAAGTTACAAAGAAACAAAAAAGCACCAGAGTTTGGTACCAGCCTACAAGTCACAACTACGGAATAAACCATAATTGGAAATGAATAACAATAATTAGATGGCTAAATAATTACAGCCAGACATAATCTCACTTTCCACTAATGTTGATTAAGAAATTCCTAATGTCATTCTTCAGTCTTTAGCCTCTAAAATTGAAATTAGAAAAGAGATTCCACGGGTTTCGCAGACAAATTTGCCACACTTTTGAACTGTCATAAGAGAAAGTGAGCTTAATTTTTACATATCAATATTACACGATATACATATACCTTGTGATATATAGCAAAAATGGGGTGTGTGACTAGTAAAGTTAAAACTTGATCAATATAAAGAAAGAACAAGAGTTCATCTTTTAGATCCGTAGATTTCTAACCTTCTGTTGTTTATATTTTTCGCGCACAGCATTCAGACAACAGCCTTCTGTGTTAAGCTGCAAATCTAAAAGTGCAAGGACAGTATTTTTAAGCTCTGAGGCTTTGTAATTTGTATAGTGCTCTAGAGTTGGATTCTGCAGATAGATGCTCATGTGAATCAAATTAGACTTATTTATGTTCAAGTTAATAGTCTATTTGACTTTTACTTACATTTAGGGCCAGAAAGAATAGGCAAATTGTAAACTTGCAAAGTTAAGTGTTCACAATAAAGTTCATACCCATGGATGTTCTGACTGGTGGAGAGTCCATCTGGCTAGTAATACAGCAGATGCAGCTATCTTGGAAGGTAGAAACTGCAAGAAGCTGTATTCAACAAGAGAAAGCTCTGCCAAATAATTTGCCAGGAATTCCAGTTCAGCATAAACAACCTGAAAACATGAAAAAGATTTACTATCAAATTGACTTTTTTTTCGTGTTCCTAATTTGCGTGATAGAAGGAAGTACTTTCAGAAGATTCATTCGGTCAAAGAATCACGCAATTGCCACAGTTAAGAAATTAACACGGTTTGATCAAAATTAGACGATTCATATTTCAAATTCGTATTTTGAATATGATTTATTAAAGTTGAAATGTGAGCCGTCTTGATCCAACTGTGCTGATCTCATTATGGAGCGACTTCGTGCTTATTTTGACTGCAAAGAATCTGGGTTCGGATATTTAATAACTAAGTCTATATTAATTACCTTGTACGAAGTTTGTGCTACTTGGATGAACCTCCTGAAAGCCAAAAAAAACGTTCCTAGTTCCATTAAGCTTAAACTAAATGACATGCTCAAACAAAAATTGTTTATGTAAAAATATGTACCTGAGAAATGTTTTGATCGTAGGAACAGCTAATTGAAAATTCAGAAGATTTAGTACCTCTCTCTCCATTTTCAGTATCTATCAAGTGCCAATCATTAGGTGTTTCATATATCAGTCATTATATATGAAAATTGAAAGGAGGAAGTTTCTAGCAATAATACAAAACGTTATGCATACCTCTTCTTTTGAGTATGTATAATCTGTGATGAAGCAGAACTCTTTTATTTGAGGAGCAGTAATCTCTTCATACTTACTAAAATCCATGAAAGAAAAGAAGAATAACTTAGAACTTCCTCATGATATTGAAAGAAAAAGATCGCGTCGAGCATTTATCAGTTTTCATATCAGATTCACCAAATGCATTCAAGATCAAAATTTTGTGGAATAAATTTGTAATACAGCTTTTACACTCTTTAAAATTTAATAATTAAAACAATCAATTCATCATCATACTAGATTGAAAATGTAAAATTTAATGCCATATTAACAACTTCAGTATAAAAGCCTCAATAAGTCTGACTTGAGGATGGTGAACTTGCATCTTACATAATCAGGACCAACTAGCAAAATTACAAAGTATTGTACTTACGAAGAAGTTAGCATGCAAGCAACACCAAGCAACTGGAGCCTTTGTTTTGTTATCAAACGTTGGGAAAGGACCCGATCAATGAGATTCACTGTAAGGTAAAGTGTGTCCGGAACTAGTTTATATTCCTCAGAAACCTGATAAAGAATATAGCAAAGCTCCATTAAATCCAATTAACGACGAAAAATCTATTCAATACAATTGACAGTACTCAGATTTATTAATGTTCATTTATCTAAGAAACAAGGATACTATATACTAATAGTATAGTAGGATTAACCTCCACAAGCCAATCAACCAGAATTGCCCTCATTTTTGGATTGATGTCTTGCTGCAACTTTTCCATGTAATTGGCTAATGGTCTCCTTTCACACTGCAGAGATTTAACCAAAAACACACCATCAATTTCATATTATGGTAGTGAACTTTATTACTCTTTTCTTTCCATATCACTAGTACAGTTTTTATTTTTAAATTTCACATTATGCAACAATGTTATAATATTAATAAAGATGTGAGCATTAATAATATGATAGCTGCCTATAATCAAAATGAGAAAAATAACATTTTACAACACAAACCTCTCTGACATGTATAGTATTATATATATCTGGGGCATAAGAACTCCAAATTAGAGGATCCTTTTCCCTTAACTCTGAATCAATGTCCACAATTCCCAAGCCAGCTGAGGCTCTTAGTTTCTCACATATCATATTTACGTCTGCATATTTCAATCAAGATAAAAAAAACATAACTAATTAGTAACTTATAATATGCAATCTTTGCATTGAATTACTGAATACTCACTTCATGTTGTAACTTAGGAGTATATGGAATCTTTGGCAAATCACATAAAATTGTAACTCCATGAACTTGAAAGTTCCTTCTATATTAACATTATCATTGCCTTTTCGAAGTAATAATTACTAGTTATATAAAACTTGAGAATAATGTCAGCAATGCATTCTTTAACACACTTTCTAACACATTTTATTTGATTGGTTAAAATCTACATGGATCCCACCAAATTCATATGGGATCCACATGATTTAGTGCGATCTATGTGAATTTTGATCAATCAAAGAGAGTGCGTGTTAGAAAGTGTATTGCTAGCACTACTTAAATCTTGATTGTGTGAGTCAATGTGTCAAATAGCGGCTACAATGTTACAGAATTTGAACAACATATTGCTATTTTTACGCAATGTTCTATTCAGTACAAAATATTGTCAAATAGTGACTACAGTGACAATGCAGCTTAGTAGAATTTGAACAAACCGCAATTTTTTACAATATGTGATCGACAACACTAGTGTTAAATAAGGTAAACAAAAGAAACCTTTATTTGGAGAGCTGACAGAGTCCTGCGTTAAAAGCAGGAGAGATTCCATTTCAACTGAGGGTTGCAATGACACTTTCATCTCTTTTTTAGATGAATCTTCTTTAGCTAACTCTGTCTTAACATCTTCTTGGGTTGTCAAAACTTGTAAGGGTACACGATCTGAAGCTACCTTGGTCTTTCTCTTCTTACAACCTTCTTTTTCCTATGTAATGGATAGTATCACTAAATCATTAATTAAAAATTAAACTAAATAAACAGACAACTTAGTTTCAGAAATTATTCTTCACTTGGAGAATAGGCCATGAATCTATTATTCACTCAATGAATAGAGATTCTAATAGTTCTAAATTGTGGTATGTAATTTAAATTGCGATTTTGAGCACAATCTTAAGGTTGTAGAGGTCTCAGCAACGACAACACAATCGCAATTGTGACCGAATTTTGTTGTAATTTCAAAGTTTGTAGTGTAACCGCAAACCCAATTTAAAACTGTTTAACCAACTCATAAACAAATAAATCCAGGATCGGTACATGTTTGGAATTAAAATTAATTATGAAAAATAAATGTTTTTTCTTTTGTCAAAAATAAAAAAATGCAATTATGTTTTCAAAACAAATCAAAATACACTATCGTTGATTTTAGGTAGGTGAAAACGTGATTTTAATAAAAATACAAATGATGTTCGTTTGATTGTCCAGCGACTAAAATTTAAAATTGATTACGAATGAATTTATTTTATAAAATTTAATTTAAGTAAAAGTGATTTAAATGTAAAATAATTTATGTTCGTATATATTAAGGTAAAATTGAGTTGAATAAAAATTTTATCCTAAAAATCATGTTTGAATTAAAAAAATTGAAATCTTAACTTCAAATTAAAATTAATTTTAAAACTAAAATCAATTATACTTTCTAGCACTTAAACATGTCAAAATCAATTTTATATCTCTAAAAAATTAATTTTATCTCCTCCCAAACATGCATACCATTTATTTTATTAAATAAAAAAATCCCACTGCATTTTTATATTAAACTTGTTTTTAGAGTACAAACAAACATGTAACATAAATTATTGACTTCAAAACTAAATCTTTATAAAACAATTTAAAAAACTCATCCAAACACACATGAAAAAAGCAATCTCTATAATCATAATAAATTAATATTAATAATAATAAAAATAATAATAAGTGATAACAGTAACAATAATAATAATAATAATTATAATAATATAACCAAATTGTTTGAGTCAAATGCTAGTGAACTCCAACGAATATGAAATAAATCGGAAGTATCCGATTTTGAAGCTTAATCATGTCAATCCGTGGCGACACTATACATAACTCCCGAACGAATTCGAGATTACTTATTACTTACATTTACTTCGGAAATTGGAGGATAAAACCAAAAAATAAAATAATAATAAAAATAATTATAAAAAAAAAAAAAAAGTGAGATGCAAATATAATATACCTGAAAATTTGACGTCTGAAAACGTTTAAGATGTGATGAGTTAGTTACATCTGTGAGGCCAACTCCAACAACATTTTGGTTTTGGTTTTGGTTTTGGTTTGTTGAAGAAGCTTTCATGGCTCTTGCCCTTGCTCGAGTCACCCTCACATTCACACCTTCATTTTCTTTATTCTTCATTTTGCATTCCCTCACTGCAGTACCATTCACAATCTCACATTAATAATAATAATAACAATTCACTATTTTTTTATATTAAAATGTTGAATATCCTAGTGACTTTCTCAAAATAAAATATAATTTAATGAAGACTTTTCTTTTCATAATAAATAAAACTCAATTATTTGTAACTGAATTTTCGTAACATGACGATGAAGTAATAATAATAATAACACTCAGACGCAGATCTATTATGCAGCATGAAAATGAAAATGAAAATGAAATAATGACGTAAGCGAAATTCGAAGATGAAGCTTCGCAGAAGAAAGTAGAAATTTGTGTTATTATAAGCTTACTGAGTAGTGTTAAAAAATATTCATGGAGAGAGAGAGAGAGAGAAAGGATGAGAGAGAAAGTAGAAGTGTGTGTGTGTGGAAGATGAAAAGAAGGAGTGATAATAAAAATCGGAGCGGGAGACAAGTCACGGTTTAAACTTACAAAATCCAATGGATAATTAAATTTATTTTTCATTTAAATCCCGCGACCACAATACACGGAATACACATATTTTATTCTAACAAATTAATAAATTGGATAATATTTATTATAAAATAATTAAACAAAATGAAAAATATTGTTGTAAATTTTCTATAATTGATGTAACTGAATAATATTAACATTAACTAGACTTGCTACTCGTGCGATGTTGAAAATATAATTAATTGAAAATTATTAATATTTTTAATTATTATAATTAAGTAATAGAGATGATAAAATATTGTTTGTTAATATTATTGGAAAATATAAAAAATATGATATATTTTTTTAGAGAGTGAGTTTTTTTATATGAAGTTAAATATTTTAATCAAATTCAACAATATATAATAATCAAAATAATAGTAAGTGAATCTTTATCAAACGATAAAATTGTGAAATTGTGAATCTGACATTGTTTCATATAAAAAAGATAAGGACTAATAATTTTTTTTAATGATGTTACTAAATAAACAATAAAAAATAATAATTCAATTAATGAGAGGAATAAATAAATAAAATATAAAAATAAATTTACAAAATTATCATTAATTTGAGAGAAAAAATTTCCATATAAAGACTTAACGATTTTTAAGTTTTAGTTTTTTTAACAAAAACATGTGACTAAATAAATAACCATAAATAATAATAATGCAATTAGTGAGAGAGTAGTTTTATTGTAATGAAAGTAGTTTAAGCAATAAAATATTTTTTTAAATATAAAAACACTAAATAAATAATAATGCAATTAGTAGAAGAAATAAATAGATAAAATATAAAAATTAATTTACAAAATTACATTGACAGAGAAAATTTCTATATAAAAACTTGCCAACTTTTATATACAACAACATTACTATGAAAAATAGATACGAGAGACACGATAAAAGGTTACGAATTAAATTGTTAGAGTATGGCAAAAAGGATATGAGTGTTGTTTCATAATTTAGGTTATAAACATATAGAGAATTTCATAATTTAGTCTATATAGAGAATATAAATTCATAATTTTACATATTTCCAATCTTGTTTGTTATACAAACTCTTCACCTCTTATTCTACAAGGGACGTGTGAGACAAAGTTTGTTCCATCAATCATACATGCAATCCTAACTTAAACTATTTTTATTGATATATTTACTATTATCATTAATATCAAATAGAAGATAGTCAATAATTAATATTATATTGAAAAATTTAAAAGAATAATTTATTTTGAATTTTTTTAATTTATAAATGTGTTACTATGAGACGGATAAAATATTATGCTAACAACATTTTTTTAAATCCGTTTATGTTTATTTTTTTTCTTTATTTAATTTTTTTAGAATTGTATTAATTATTATTTATTTCAAATTGGAATTTTTCTTTATTCAAATGAATTTTATGATTTTGTTAACTATTTACTTCTTAAAATTAATGTCTATGTTGGAAAATAGGAAACTTTTGTTTATTTTATATAATAATTAGCCCATAAAACAGGTGGAATGACGTAGTCATAATTTTTTTTATGCATATCAATTATAATGATTATTTTTTTAAAATATTTATTTTTTATTTTATCTGATATAAAAATACTGAATAATAGGTAAAAATTAATGATAATAAACTAAATATATTTGCAAATTTTATTTGGAATTCTATGGGGATTCCGTTAAAGACATTTAATGGACTTATTACGTTAATTAAACCTTTTATAAAGTTTCTCGTAATAAAACTACTCTAAACCTTTTATATATTTAATTTAAAGAAAATTAATATATTTAATCAAAATTGTAAACAAAATATTTTTTTTTAGACTTATTTTTATTTATATTTTAAATTAATGCATGTATATAAAAAAAGATTGTTCTTTCTTTAAAATTATACTAGTATTAACACATTAAGGTAATTGATTAAATTATAATCTCTCCGTTACATTTTTTAGTTATCATTTTAAACTTATTTAAGCATTTCAATAAAGTTAATTAACTTTATTACTTCTAATGAAATTATTGTTTGTTTTCTTTCTATAAACTGCTATTATCGCCCCTAAATATATTATTCTCTTGATATAATTAATGATCCTATTTATAAAAGAATAATTAATATTGCATTAAATTTAAAAAATTATAAATATATAACAACCATTCTTTTTAGAGATAAGCAACAGATGGAAAAGTAAATGAGAGAAGGAGTAATAAATAGTCACACATGTCTGCCAATTTTTTCTTTATCTGTCACTTTTTCAACAGCTGTATATATATAAGATTAATGGGTGTGTTGTAAAACTACTTTATATAAAGAATCCATTACAATCACTCATGATATTCTATTTGATTTTAAATATAAGTAAAATTAAGTTAAAAAATATAAAGTATATAATTTAAATTTTGAATTAGATATATTAATTTTAATATTTTTTTTATATTTGAGATTGGAATATAATATTTATTGTCTTAAACAATTACAAAAATATAATAAAATATCAAAATTAATAATTCTAGTCAACAGTCTGTATAAAATTAATTTAGTTGGAGTGTATAGTCATGACATTAATTTATTTTTGAACTTTGATTTCATAATCACCTTAGTTAAATACCAAGTCCCAAATAAGACCACTTTTTGGAGCTCGTGTTTTCAAGCTCAATCGAAAATGGTCAAATGAACCATACGTAATGCGACAAAAAAGATTGTGATCAAAAGGTCAATTGCGTGCATATGAGAGAAATAATTAATTGCGTCCATATATTATATATATATATATATATTGAATTTGTTTGATTTAGACAAATGAATAATATTAAATTCAAATGATTAATAAACTCTAATTAATGAAAAGTTTGAATTCAAATTATGATTAAAATAGGTATTGATTTGTTTTATTTTCCTCTGACCGATCTTCAAGTCATCTATAGCATTCCTTCCCTAGAAATAGGAGAGTTGAGGCAAAAACAAATATGAAAGTTATTGGTTTGAGATAAATAATACAAGATAATATTTAATTTAAATGTGAATAATCAAGTGTCATATTGACTAAGTATGATTAAAATATTAAATATATAAATACAATAATTTATATATTTAATATTTTAAGATTTTGAGTAGATATATAGTGTCAAAGTATCTTAAATATAAAAGACAAATTTTATTTGTAAGACTAGAAAAAAGAGAGATGGTGTGTTCATGTGCAAGAAAAAGAAAAAAGAGAGAAGAGCAATTGAATTGATAAATTGTCTTTGGCTGATATTGTAAGCAATAAATAAATAAGACGTTGATAAAAAATTATTTATATTCTGAGTTCGATTATAAGACATGAGTTGTGTTTTTTTTTTTTTTTACTATTTTATCTAAAACCATTTTAGAAGTAATTTTTTTTTTATAAATATGTAATTTATTATGGGTTAACTGTGATTAATTATATCAATTTAATGATTAATTAAAGATAAATATTAAATTATTTGAATTTCTATAAGTTAAATATATTCGATTACACATCGATAACTTTTGAATGATACAAACATTTTAATATATTGTGACAAACTTCCATTAATCGAGAAAATTAAAATATTTTTATTAAAACAATATAAATTACAACCGTACATAAATCTTTGACTAAATGGTTATATCGGTCAGTTTTTCAATTTTATAAAGTTAGACTTTTGAGAATTTTAGAAGAGAAAATTTAAAAGGTTAAGTATATATGTTGACATAGGTAATTCTATTATGTACAAGACGTACTATGCATAAATTTATTTTCATTATTGAATCAATAAATCTCAAAAATTGAATCAAATAAGATACGATAAAATTCATTGATTCAATAATAAAAAATAAATTTATATATGATGTAAAACTATATTACTTATGCATATTATACAAATTTGTTGTCTTATATTTGAATTTTGAATTTTTTTAAAGAAATGATATAATAGATAACCATATATTATTTCAATAAAATATAATTTATTTGATTTAGAAATGAAAAAAAAAAAAAAAATCTTCCCTTCGTTCCCTCCAAAACTTAACCTTTCAAATATAGCTTAATGATGAAATCTAAACAATGGCAAAATAGTCTTTAACACACTTTAATAATGATGATATCTAGTTGCAAGTGTGTTGGATTTACTTGTCAACTTTCTAGTTGAAATGCATGAAGGTATGCATGTGGAGGAGATGATATATTATCAAAGGAGCATTAACTATTTTTTCTATTAATATATATTTGTTTATTATATCTCAATTTATTTAATTATTCAACTAAATATTATTATTAATAAGAGATTTTTTTTTGGTAAAAAAATTCAAATCCGAAACATAATATATATATCTTAACAATATGATATTTTATTAATTGAATTAAACTTTAGAGATTAGTTTAATAAACAAAATTAATTTTATCATTACAATTATTATCATTAATTATGGGTTGGAATAGACTCAGTCGCACTAAAATTTATAAGGTATGCGTCTAGTCTATCAAACAATTCAAGACATAAACCTGACATGTGGCTCGTTTACCTTTTAGGTATGAGTCTGATATTGATAGAAATATTTAAAAATTTATTTCATTTTAATATTTTTGAATAATTAATCAAATATATCAATGAAAATAAGTTCTATTTTGACATTTAATATGACATTTGAAATTTATATAGATCATACTTCAATTCTATTTGATAATAATATATTTAATATGTCAAAAAACTAAAGAAGATTAATATGTATAAATTACTAAAAGTTGAATATCTTACAAAAAGAACAAAATTTAATATAAAAATTATAAAAATAAAAAACAAATATTTATATTTATTTAAATAGAACAACATGATAAATTTAAAAATCCTATTACATAATATGTAATATGATATTTTTAACTAACTAAATTTTTTTAAATTTTTGATATTGTCTGTTTAAAAAAAAATATTATTTTTTAAACCTTTCATGAAAATTGTATACAATTCAAATAAAACAATTACAGTGCGACACAAATCTGAATCCTAATAAACTAATCATTAAGGGACAAAATCCTTTAATACATTATAGTAATGGTTAATTACACACTTTATCTATTTGGAACCTTAGCTCAATCACTCCTCCATATTGGGACAGTCACAAAAAGCCATACCTAGTTTGACTTGACATTGTGTGGCTCCTGCGGATACATGTTTCCAAACTTATAGATTGTCGCTTTCTGTGTTTCTTGAGAAAGTCCAATAAAAATATTCCAAAAGTAAAAATAGTACCATTTTCATATATCTTCACAAAAAGAAAAGACCAATACTAATAAAGCAAGTAAGCAACCACCTTTTGCTCCCTCATTATCGAATAAAAATAACATCAGTGACGTATCTTTCAAGTACCAAACAGTGAGATCAGAACACACTAAATTTAAATTTTGAAAACATGTTTCAACATTGGAGCTTCAACAACAGGGCTAGAACTTTTGAGAGATTATTAAAAATGGAGTAAATTATTTTTTTGGTCGTTTTTTTTTCAAAATTTACTTTGGACCACAAATTAATTATCGTTCTTTTTTTATCTCTTAATTATAATTTTGTTAACAATTTTGATCATTTTCGTTAGATTTAATAAAAAACATTAAATAAAATTTACCTGTCAATTTATACTCATGTTTAAGTTGTCTAAGTCACTTATACAAAAATCAAAATTAGAATTTTCATATAATTTTTTTCTCCTCCTTCCTCACAAAACTATAAAATCAAATGAAATAATTGATTTGAAATCACCACTATGCTTATCTAAAATCAAATGAAGCCATAAATTTGAAACTATCACTATATTTTTTTATTTTATTTTTTATTTCTAACACCCTTATCTGAAATATTTTGAAAAAACATAAGATTCAATGAAGAAACATGAATTTATTTTTTTAGATTTTATTTTTCGTGAATTTATGTTGAATATTTTTTCAAATCTTGTTAAAATGTTTTTTTTTCTCTTGTGAATTTAAATTGTGTTTTTTGAATTTGGAGGTTTTCTTGGATTATTGGGTTTGTTAAATTGTTTATTTGTAGATTTAGGTCTCTTTTTTTCTTAATTATCTCACTTATTGAGTTTTAAATTTGGATTTGAATTTGAATATGAGATGTATAAATTTGTTGTTGTTGTTTTAAGAGTCTTGTTTTTTTTTTTTTTTGGGTTGGAGCTCAAAGGAAAAGAGAAGGAGAAAAGGAGACTGACTGAAAAAACTTAGTCTTACATTCAAGTTGACATATAGACTCAATTTAAATTTTTTTAATTAAAGTTGACGAAAATGACTAAAATAGTTAATGAAATCGTAGTTAAAGAACTAAAATTAAACAAAAAATAATTAAAAAAAAAACTAAAAAAAAGCCCGAGAGAATAATTTAGCTTAAACAAACTACTAATATTTTGTAATTGTAGCTAATATAAGTATGCCTATGACTATTCTACCTACTTTTTCCTATTCAATGTATACTATATTTATTAAAACAATTTATATCATTAAAATTAATTAATTTTAAGAAATGTTTAGAGGACCTTGTAGAGTTGTAGCTTACATATAACTCACTTTCCCTCCACCGTTAATTAGTTGGTAAAAGAACATTCAAATTATGAAAACGTTTAGGAATTGTTACAAGGAGGAGCAGAAAAAGAACTTGAACAAACAAGCATTGCAGCATAATAAATAATTACAAAAAAAAAAAACAAGAAAACTAAAGACATTACTTGGTTGTTAAGCTTGTAGCATAGGGAGGGAACATCACCAAAACAAAACATAATTCAAAGGTGCAAAACAAAACATCACCAATAATAGAATCTTGCAAGTGACTTCCCTTTGCTCTGTTCTCCATGGCCACATACCACTTTTGCTTAATAAATTCTCCAACATAACATTGTGTGTAATTTCTAGTATAGAGCACACATGGTATATATTATAATATCATACAAAGATTTGTACCCTAGAATAGAAACCAAGTGGTAAGCAGCATTACAAAACATGTTAGGAAAATTATACATTATACATATATATATCAGCTAGCTTTCATTAAATGAAAGCAAGAGTTTTCATAAATTAATGATGCAAACTAGATAAAATCCAGGATGTGCTACTTGGCTAGGTATGTTACTTCTTCCATTGAGGAATCCTTTGAACAACAACCTAAAAGTTCATCATAGCAAATATATGAATATACGACTAGAACTCCTGTACTCAATCAAAAACTAGTCTTGATTAATTTTGGAACAGGTCATTGTTTTATTCTTTTTAAGACAACCATACAAATTGAATTAAGATTCCCTAGTCACTAAATTTCGTTTGCTATAGGGAAAGAGACAAATATATGCATATTTACTTTCTCCATGCTTTAATTATCATCATACTAGTCACCAAAAAAGAAATTCATCATCCTAGGGTCAAGTTAATATACTTAATTCATATAAGAAACTCACTGTAAATTGTAATCAACTTGATATATTAGTGCAAGTTTATGAAATATGGCATCCATTCAGAATATAATGAAATCCTACTTTTAAAATAAATCAATTTAGTGTAAATCATGAAAGATTTTAAATTGCACTTTGCAACCGTAATTGCAGCTGCAATATTACAGATTTTGAAATCTTTGCAACAGCATTGCAACTGTATATAAAAGTTTGCAACATAATAGCAACTACAACTGCAATTTAAAACCATCATGCATCTTAAAACCACGATGCATCGTATATGCTCTGCACTTATACATAAACTATGACTAGCTTAGCACCACACTTGCCACACTAAATATGAGAATAGCACAATTTTAATGTAAAAAAAATATCTAGTATAAAGAACAATTATTTTGAAAAGATACCTTGCCAGAGTTTTCTTTATTCCCAACAATAGTTTGACAAGCTAGCCTCCAAGATTCAGGTTTCTGTTTACAAAAGACAGCTCAAAAGATTAGTTGATTTCAAAAGTTAGGATCATATCACCCTCATAATATGGAAGGAACATTTTGATCAGCAAATGTTACTCATTATTGCATCAGATAGGTTGGAAAAATGAGTTGAATTCAAAGTCCATAATTTCAAACCACTTTCAAAGAGATTACAATATTTCTACACTGTCTTAGAAACCTTCATATATCAATGTGTCAACAACATGATTAGCAAGTTAAATCAGTTGGAATGTGAATCAGTTAATTGTTTTTTCAAACATTATCCAAATCAACTCAAACTTTAGCCAATTAAACCAACCCAATTATGGTTTAAACATTTCCCTAGTGTTGTCAATCACATAAAATAACGATTTGTTCAAACTTCAATATACAACAATGGTACAGCGCCACTACGGCCCTTATTTGACAAAATTTTGTACTAAATAGCTTATCGCGTAACAATAACAATTTTTTTAAATTCTGCTACACGATAGTACTACTGATTTCACTAATTCAATCTATGAGGTTGATTTTCAAATACACTATGAAATTGATTCCAATACATTAAAGGTTATAATGTGGTAAATATTTTAGGAATGATGATCTCTCAAATACTGGCAAAATTAACTACAAAGTGTTCATGATGTATGTGTGCATGAGAGAGACAAAGAACATGCCTTCTTAAGGTATCTTAGTTCAGTATTTGTCCTTTCATTTAAAAGATCATTTCCTTTAATGATCTGCAACAAACAGAAGAAGAATCAATATGTAGTAGCAATTACAGAACATATTCATACTGAAGATGATTAAACTCTAAAACTAATATGATATATTATGAAAGAGCAACAAAATTCATACCTCGACAATGCAAGTTCCGCAGCTACCCCCTCCCCCGCAGTTCATCAACTTCCCCTGTTGTTATATACAGTTAAAATTAGTCTGCAAAAATTTGTTTTTTTGTTTGGTTTTGAGATGTGCCTTTTATATTTATATCTTTAAAAAAATTGAATTTTTTTGGTTCATTCATGTTAATATGATACAGTCATAAACCAAAATATTCATTTAAAAGTGAGTTGGGAAATTTGTTTAATATATTTATTTGTTCAGGACTGGACTAAGTAACCGTTGAATTGTACACTAATTAAGTGTTCGACCCAATTAGTTAATTTAGACTAAAGAAAATTCTTGAGGTGTAGAAGTAGATGAGTAGTATAGAAGTATAGCATTTATGAGTAATTGAGAAAAGTAGAATTTTTTCTTGAAGTATGTAGAACAATCCCTTAGAGTCTACAAACGGGGGAGAAGTTGTAATTTGCAAAATAAGTCAAGTCAAGCAATAGAAATTATTATTTTCTCAAATATTCTTTCCTCCTCGATTCATCCCAAAAGTTCACCACAACCTCCTATTTTTCCACCAGGTCCATTCTAGGAAGTGTATTCTCTTATGGAAATCCACACTCTGTATATTATGTTCACTATTGGGGATTGTTCAACTTCTTTTTTATCAGATGTCGCGTGATCAAGATCATGTGGTGATCCACCGATCATAGTGCAACTCACTCAACGACCACAACAGGTCTTTTACCTCATTATTCTAATAGAGTTCACTATAAAAGGATTAATGCTTTAGTTAAAAGGTACACAAATTTCATTATAACAAAATCTCTCACCCACCTTACTGACATACTGACTTGAGTGTTAGAGTGTTTGTAGATACAATGTCGCTTTCAAAGAACTTAGTGTTGCCTTCCGTCTCCAACCATTCACTCTGACTATTATTTGAGTCAACCTTAGACAATTGGTGTGGTATGTGAAAATGAGGGTCTAAGCCATGTACAAGGGCTGACATACATTTTAGTTCTTTAGTCTTGATTGGGGAGTTATTATTTTGGTAAACCAAAAAGTTTCACATTTTGGAACCGAGACAAATGGTAGTTTATACACAACACTCACACTTCTCTACCTATTAAGACGTCTTTTACTACGAACATAATCGTGAGAGCTCACTCACAAAATCATAAAGTGGACAATACCTAAAAAATCTGGTTTGAGTTTGAAATATTACTATTAACGGATTTTAATCAAAGATAAGCTAAAATATATTACTATTAGGGTTTATCAAGAGTGTTTTAGCATATATGTAGCAACTACCGTAAAGATGACTCGTTAGACTCCAAAACTGAAATGGAGAGTCAAATACTTAAATATTATCAATTATTAATTTTTATATTAAGTTTAACTCATTCTTATAACGAAGACTACTCTTTTAGTCTTATAAACTATTTTTAGATTTATATTTTTTAACGTAAAACTTCAAATTTTTCAATATTCACCAATAAAATCCTCATAATTCAAACTCACGTTCTTGTGAGATATAGAGTCCATTCTTTACACAACGTTGTGGGATATATATTATTACTGATGAGTTATTCGATCAACCAATACAACACATGGTCCACTGTGGACAAATGTTTAAAAATCACTCAAGACTCTAATAACGACATGCTGTAACACTTTTCAGAGGCATAAGTTCATTGTCCTATTTGTCCTTACTTTTAACGAATTTAGACATACATATTCATTTTTTCTTGTTTTTATTAAATGAACATCGATTCACTCTTCAACCCTAAGAATAAATAGATTCATAAACTTGTACTTCCATGAGAGTACAAGTTTATTAACTAAAATATCGGGGGAGCCAATGAGCGACTTGTATTAACTAAAATATTATAATTGAAATTCATAAAAGTCATATAGTTTTTTTTTTAGAGTTTCACACGATTAATACATAGTCGATAAGTAGAAAAAGTTAGAATTTCAATTCTCACAAGTTTTACAATTTTCACAAGTCAAACAATTCACACAAGTTTTTAGAACATCACACAATTAAATCTATATATATAGTTTGTTGTATTAATTTTGTTATATTTTATCTATTCAATTGCATATTTGTTTTTTTTTTGTATTGTTTTATTTGTATATTTATAGAGAAAAATTATTTAAATAAAAAAAAAAAAGTAAAAAATGTGGAACATTTACTCAAGAAGAGACGAAGATATTTCTCAAAACCACAAAAGCTTAAAGATACAAAGATATTTTAGTTATTTATCAATGTTATTTTACTACTAATCTATTGTTATTATTTATAAAAAAAAAAAATACAGGGCCGTGGCCTCTGCCGTTCGATCCGACTCTGGAAGTATCGGCTATAATAGTATATAAAAGTTTGAAGGCATGTTTAAATATTATAAATGAGTAATTACTAAAATTATTAGTTAATATTGTAAAGAAGCGTGTGGTGTGAAACGTACATAGGTGGCATAAAGCTCAATCTTGTTATCCAACATCACGTTCCTCAGCAGCTTCGCTCCGCTTATTTCTTTCGCTTTATCCACCGGATATGATCCCTCACCATCCGCTTTCGGCTGCAGAAAACACATTTGTTCGCATTTTCATTTCAACTTCAATTATTGTAAATAAACTGTAATAATAATGCCACAATTAGTACTAGAAGAAAGAAAGCTTATGAGAATCAAAATATTGATGAAACAATACCCCAATGAACTCGAGCTCTATTTTGGGAGGAGATTCTGGTGGCGAATTTGCAAGGAAACAAACTGAGTTGGGTCGCCGCCGGGGTAAATAGCTGGTTGGATTCCGGCCAAAGGCGGTCAGTGGAACCGGAGTGGATATGTTCATAGAACCCATTCCGTTTTCTGTTATTCGCGTCCCCCCTTTTTGTTCTCTCTCTCTCTACAATTTCTACTCCAATTGGTATATGTTAATGATATAATAAAAAAAATGAGATATTAAATAAGGGTAGAAAAATTAAAGATATATAAACATCAGTACTCTTACTTTATTTATATTTAATGTTGTTATTTCAAAAATATACTTGAAATAATTGTTTGATACAGTGAGAAAATAATTAATCCACTTAAGTATCGGTTATTGTATGAAAAGTGTTAACTGAGTTTTGTGAATTTGTTCCATTCCATTTCCATTTCGTGAGTTTTGTGATTGAGAAGCAGCGAAGCAATGCATTCTGACAACCCTCGTCGCATACTCTTCTCACTTGGTTTATTAAAACCATTACCAAACCCTATTCATTCATTTCCATTCTCCTCATGGCTCTCCCAACCCGGTAACCCACTCATTCACTGGCCATCCCTACCACCCATCCAACCCAAACCCACCCTAAACCCAAACCCAACACCCAACCCCAACACTCCAACACCCGACTCCAATTTCTCTCTCATTTCAACTCTCTTCACTAACCCATCCATCTCTCCCGGTTCACAACTCCACGCCCAACTTAACCGAACCGGAATCAAACCGGATTCTCCCCTCCTTCGTGCCGTCTTCGACCACTTCGCATCGTCGCCAAAACTGCTGCATTCGCTTTTCCTATGGGCTGACAAACAACCCGGATTTAAACCCGATCCGACTCTCTTTGACTCCATGGTTAACGCTCTTGCTAAAATCAAGGAGTTTGATTCTGCTTGGACTCTTGTTCTTGATCGTATTCATAGAGAAGAAGAAGAAAAAGAAGATAAATTGGTTTCTATTGGTACTTTTGCTATCTTGATTCGACGATATGCTCGCGCAGGTGCTACAAACTTTTTCTAATTTAACTTTTCAATTTACGAATTTTCATTGCTTAAATTGAAGTGCAAGTGAATACTCAATTTATTTCTTTAAATTGTATATCAATCTAGTTCCATTATCAGGGGATATACGATTGACTTTGTAGTTACGGTGGGAAATTAAGGAGTGGAGTGATAATTAGATAAGTTCACTATACTTGAACTTGAGGTCTTCTAAACTTGATTTTACTGAAAAGTGAGTTTTATTTATTTATTTATTTATTATAAATAGTGATTAAGCTTTCATTTTTTTTATTTCAAAGTTGATTTTAGTACAAGTAATGTTGTTTGGATCTGTTGACGAGTTGAATGAATGATTTCAAATTTAAATTGTGAGAATATTTTTGTTTAGGGTTTAGGGTTTAACCCCCCATATCATCCATGGCTTAATGTCATCTACAAGAGCAAAAGAAAATATGTTGCAACTTGCAATACGTTTTGGTATACTAAAAGGTTTAGATGGTGTTAAGAAGTGATCAATTACTTACCTTTGTCAACAATGAAATCTCCTTGTACGAATATCACTAGCAAGGTCTGGGTTAGTGATTTAACTTCAAAACACAGCAAAGCAAATCACTGTTTTACAGTTGGACGATAAAACCATGCAATTTAGGTTTATCAAACTGTTCAATAATCAATTTGAATTTGGTTAATCCCAAGTCATAGTGTAGTTTTGTGCCGATTATTCTCTTTCATTATGTAATGAGGAGTCACTTTTGTATTTATTTTAAAATTTTGTAGGTATGCACGAGGCTGCTATTAGGACGTTTGAGTTTGCAAAAGATAAGAAGTCAATTGTGGATTCGATGTCAGAAATGAGTTTATTTGGGATTTTGATTGATTCACTTTGCAAAGAAGGGTCTGTAAGGGAAGCTTCAGAGTATTTCCTTAGGAGAAAGGAGACAGACCTGGGTTGGGTTCCTTCGACTCGGGTGTATAACATAATGTTAAATGGGTGGTTTCGAGCGAGGAAACTCAAACATGCTGAGAGACTTTGGGAAGAGATGAAGAAGGAGAATGTGAAACCGAGTGTTGTGACATATGGTACCCTTGTGGAAGGTTATTGCCGGATGCGCCGTGTTGAAAAGGCGCTTGAGATGGTTGGTGAAATGACCAAAGAAGGAATTGAAGCAAATGCAATTGTATATAACCCAATAATTGATGCATTGGCAGAAGCTGGGAGATTTAAAGAGGCTTTGGGAATGATGGAGCGTTTTCATGTTTTGCAAATAGGTCCTACTCTCTCAACTTACAATTCTTTGGTTAAGGGTTTTTGTAAGGCAGGAGATCTTGAAGGTGCTAGTAAAATTCTTAAAAAGATGATAAGTAGAGGTTTCCTTCCAATCCCCACTACCTACAATTACTTTTTTAGGTACTTTTCAAGATGTGGAAAAATTGAGGAAGGGATGAACCTGTATACCAAGATGATTGAGTCTGGTCATACCCCGGATCGTCTAACTTACCATCTTGTGTTGAAGATGTTATGTGAAGAGGAGAGGTTAGATTTGGCAGTTCAAGTTAGCAAGGAAATGAGACATAATGGATATGACATGGACTTGGCTACGAGTACCATGTTAATTCATTTGCTATGCAAAATGCATAGGTTAGAAGAGGCTTTTGCAGAATTTGAGGACATGATAAGAAGAGGTATAGTTCCTCAGTATTTGACATTCCAAAAATTGAATGTTGAGTTAAAGAAACAAGGTATGACTGAAATGTCTCAAAAACTTTGCCACTTGATGTCGAACGTTCCTCATTCTACAAACTTGCCAAATACTTATGGTGAAGTCAGAGACAATGCACATGCACATAGAAAATCTATTATTCAGAAAGCTCAAGCCGTTTCTGATTTGCTGAAGGACCCCAAGGAGCTTGATAAGTTTAGAAGTTCATCAGAAAATGATGTCTCAATTGCAAACTGTTTGATAGAGGATATTAAGAAAAGGATAGATATAAAATGAACATATGCGATCTCGGTACCAGCAGGGAGGCAGTTGCGGACAGTTTGAAACACATCGAATCCAGCAGGGAGGCAGTTGCGAACAGTTTGAAACACATCGGAATTAGTTCACATTTCTTCACTGTGGAGAATCAGAGGGTTTTGTACAAAAATGTCTGCTGTTCTTCCTTATGCTATTAGTAGGCATCACAGCAGTAGTAACTGAACTGATTTTCTGTTGTCTAACCACACTAGCATATAAAAAGTTAATGGAGTACTTTATACAGAAAATAGCTTCTTGCTAGCTAAAATTTGGATATTATCAGGAGATGGCAGCAACCGAAGCATAATTTATCAATTCAAGTAGCCTTACAGAGGTTGTCACTCGATTCATCTTTGTCTTTTGGTTGGAGCCTTGCATAATCCAGAAGATGTGACTGAAGATCAATATCTCTAGAGAGAGTTTTATTTTTTACTGTTAAGTTTTCTTATTTGATTTGATGTCTCAGGTTCTACTTTCTGGTGTATACTTTATTCCTGCT
>NC_021163.2:59705216-59728118 GCF_000331145.2 Cicer arietinum
CTGTTGGAGCTTAGTAAGCACTTCGAATGGCAGGTGTTTCCATAAAGGTTGATTGAATCCCAGTAATCTCCAGATGGATCAAACTGAAGGGGATGTTTAGGTGAAATTTATGGTTATATTTTTTTTACAAAAGCAAACTCAATTAAATTTGTGGTTACATTGTATCTGGCAATATTTGTGTAATTTTTTGGCAGTTAATATGCTCATAAAGTAAACCAATATCAAAAGAGTATGTTTGACTGACACTCACTTCTTATAAGAAGTTCAATTAAAATGCCTTAATTAAATGTTGAAATCAAGATTCTCAATCAATAACGGAAATTGACCGTAAAACAATTGCAGTTTACTTATAAGGAAACCCAACCAGGTTTTATTACATCACAAGCTTCTTGAGCAACAATCTCTTGTTTGCTGTATCATGAGCAAACTCCACTAGGTGAAGCACTGATATAAAAAGATGTTGAGGAGGCTAACTGTTGGCAACAAAACCGACAAGAACTGGTAGGGCTTAAAACTAAATATAATATACAGTATTTTTGTTTTACAAAACATAAAATGCATCTTATTAGATGAAATTTATGTAAATCCTATTTAAACTAAGTGAAAATCGAATAATTTAATAAAATTTAGTGGATTTTATTCAATTGATTTAAGGAATTGGGGTTCTTGTCAAAAGGAAAAGGTCCTTTGGCAAGGAGATAAGGGTAACCTAATCTACTTTGTTAAACATATCAATTATTAATAAGAATAATTTGAGAAAATTATTATTTTTCTTTTATTTATAGTTATTTTTTAATATGACATTCATTGAGAAACAATGAGAGAGAGAGAGAGGGAAAATACTTAAGTAACTTAAATACGAAGTTTTCATCATCGGGATAAATTGTTCTCATATATATTCATTTAACAACCGTCGTTGAGTGATTCAATTTCAACGTTTTAATGTAATAAAATTTAGATGACTTGGGTCATAGAGACTCGATAAATTCACATAAAGCTCTAAAAGTGTTAATATATGAAATTGCACATTATCTGCTAACAAAATTTTCACATGGGCAAACATTTGTTAGTTTAATGACATAATATATTAAATTTAAGGGTTTGTGTTAACTTGTGTGATGATCTTGGGTTGTGGATGACTTCAATGATGCTTCTACGATGGAGGCTTACACTATGTTTCTTATTGTCAAATTTGCTCATCAGTTTTGCTTCTTCATATATGTGCTATTCGAAATTGATTGTCAAAATTAGCCAGGGTTCTTAAGAATTGTGTTTTTCCACAAATGTATTTTGTTCAATCCATTTGGTCCAATTCTAACATGCATCAATCTTTTTCATTGAAGAATGTCAATCGAAAGTGTAATGAGATCATCCATATCTTGGCTCATCACTCTTTAGATAATCCAAATTAAATTTGGATAGAGAAGATTCCTAATATTGTACTTTTATTGTTCATTTTCGACTCTTCTTAATAAAACTATCTTCTTTTGTAAAAAAGAAAAGAAAACTATCCAATGGTGTCTCGCTACTTTAACTTTTTTTATCTTGAATATGTATTAAGTTATAAACCAACAAGACCGACTTCAATAAACTTACAAATTCAATCGATGATTTTGATGTTGTCAAATGATACAACTCCATATACATGGATATTTTGGACACCTCAAATTTGTTATGTTTGTAGATATTTTGGCATTTTATACCATTAATTTATGTGATGAGAATTTGTTCGTATATTCATCTTTTTTAATTTTAACAACTTTATTGTAATATTATCTATCCATGTAACTTCTAACAATTTAGATGAATAAATATAATTTTTTTAGTAAAAAAGTTATAAACCGAAAAGGTAGAATAAGAATAATAGTTCACTAAAAAACTCTTTTAATCTATAATTTAATTTCATTTAAAAAAATTGCTAATTAATTTAAAAAATATACAATTTTATCATAAATAGTAGTTGTCATTTTACATAATCTAATAAATTATTATATAAAATTCTAAAAATTTGATTATTAATTTAAATTATTAAAAAAAATATGATTTTTTAGAATGGTGGTTTTTTCATTTACATATAACATATGATAACTTTAATTTATTTAAAAAATAAAAGAATTATTTGATTACTCGTAATTTAAAAAAAATTAAAATAATTATTTAGTACAAAATTATTTCATTACCTGTTTCGTTTTTTGTTGTTGTTAATTTATAATATTTAAAAGTGTTATAAAATAATTGAAAAAGGTTATATAATTGTCTTCTAATCGTAATGTTATTTACATATGATGTGTACTACATCTAACTACATCTATTCTATTATATATTTATTATTAACAAGTGTGTTTCGTTTTATAACCAATGATGTTACTCACTTTATTTTTAAAAGTGAATTGTTTATTTTCGTTTAGTACATAAAACTTATTTTTTTAATTTAATTTTATTACAAATAAATTTTTTAATGGCTAAAAAAATATTTTTATCAACAAAAATATCACATTTAACTTTTATTATTTTTTATTCTTTCTATTTATCTTATCTATATTATTATTTTTTCATGTTTTTTCAATTTTCTCCTATTTCTTAAATTTCTATTATATATATAACATAATCTTACAAATTACTAACATTTATTTATCAAAAAAAATATTTCTATAAAACATAATTTCATGCACAAATATCTCCTTATCTTAATTTAATTTTATAACACATAAGATAAAATATTGGATAGCGATCATAGAGTATATTTTTGCATACTCTTATTATTGGTATCTATTTTTGTGTTTTGTTTGTATAATCAAACTTAAAGTGAAAATTATCTTAACACCTTGCGTTTTTTTTTAATGTACTATTTAATACATAAATGATAGACATAAAATTACCACCAAATATACTTATTCGCAATGAAAATACATGAATCACTAACATCGTTTCATTTATTTGTGTTTTCCTTCGCAAGATTATTAAATTTAAGTGAAAACAAAATTTTTAATTAATTTGTAAAAATTGATAATTATCTTTTCTTGAACAATTCGTGAATAAATGAATTCATATTTGACTATGAGTTCATAGTCATAAACGAGTCTTCAAGGGTCAATTAGTTAATAAATAAATTTATTGTTATACATAATTCTTACAAGTCAATTAATTAATAAATTTATATTTGACTATTAATTTTCACTATTAATTTGTTTTTTGAATATCTAATATATAAAAACGTGAGAAATTTCTATATACTATTAAAATTTACACATCAAATACATAATAAAATAGCACAAATATTTTACTTATAATAAATTAAAAAAAAATAAAATTATTTTATTTATTATCAAATACACATCAAACATGTAATATACTATCGTTTTTTATATATACTCTGTCTAACTTTTATCCTATCATTTACTTCAAATAGACCGTAAATATATATTATTAAAAATCAAAGAGCTATAATATTCATTATTAATAAAATGTAGTTTTTCTCAAAGACTCACCGTGAGTCCAATCCTACATATTACACTAATGATTATTTTGTTTTCGTGTCTGTAGCCTTTAAACTCACGTTTAGTTGAAAGCTATTAATTGTAGCTTCTCAACAAACATCATTCAAAAGACTAACCATATGATTCTTGTGGATGGTGAAGATATTCAACACATCAATTAATGACAACAAGGAATCCATTTCGTAGTAATCTACATCATGATACAAACAACACATATTTCTAAGATGCAGTCTTGAAAGAGACAGAAAATCGGTACCGACATCTTGCTGCCATTGTCATTTTTTTTTTAAATAAAAAAAATGTTTATTTATTTATTTAGGAAATACCTCTGTTTTCTGTCTGCACATAATGGTTCAATTTGACTGCTTCACTATGTTCCAACAATGTCTTCTTTCTTCAAATCAAATATTATGTTTACACATTGTGCCAATATCAAATGTTTTTGATGAAAATTACAACCAATTACATGGACCACTTGTAGATTTCATTATTGGTGCCAATATCAAATGTTTTTGATAAAAAATTACATAACTTAATTAACTTGTAATCTCATGCTTTTATTTTGTTTGAATCCTTAAAATAATTTCTTCACACTATATATGGTCTTATATTTATTCTAATTTTTTAATGACATTATTTCATTGGTAGTTTTTGTATGTATATTATTTAAATTTAAATTTATATACGTCATATTTTTAGAAAGTCATATCTCCGCCGTACAACACTTTGATCACATGTAGGATGATTTTTTTTCTTTCTACAATAGGAGATCGCGAGATGCAACCACCTATAATATTTTAATTTTAATTTTATTTTAATAAAAGGAATAGTCATTAATTTAATAAATAAAAAATAATAAAATATTTAAAAAATTATATTAATAAAATAAAATAGAATACATTTAATAGAAAAAAAATACATCAAAGTTAATATGTTGAGAAGAAGTGTCAAAACAAATTGAGTAGATGTGCCAGAACAAATAACGTACTATATTATTTTACCTTTTATTTTGTAGATAAATTAGCAACTTAATTCTATTTGTTAACAATTTCCTCCTATTTTTGTATAGATCTAATAAAAAAAATTATATTAATAAAACCAAACAAAAAATATTAAATTAAAAAAAATACATTAAATTGAGGAGGATAATAATCAAGCTGAGGATCAGAACCACCTCAACTCGTTCAAAGAGTTAGGTCAGTTCGACGAAAGTATAGATGTAGAATTGAATGATAAGTGAACATCATTAATTTATATTTAATATTCTTTTCTTCAAATTTGTTTGATTTTATTAATATAACTTACTTTTTTATTTATTAGATCCAGGGAAAAATAGGAGGGAATTGTTAAAAAAAAAGGTTAAATTAAGTTGCTAATATCAAATATGAGAGAGTTATTAAAATAATATAACACGTTATTTGTTTTGACACATCTAATCAACTGTATTAGCTTTGATATATATATTTTTCTATTAAATTTATTCTATTTGATTTTATTAATATAATTTTATTTTTTTAATATTTTTATTATTTTATTTATTAAATTATAAATTATTCCATTGTTAAAATAAAAAAAAATTAAAAGGTTATAAATGTTCGCATCCTTGATATGCGACCTCAAAAATCATCCTTCAGTTGGTCGCATGGTGAAAACGTGACTTCTTAAAAGTAAAAAAAAGTAAGAAATTTTGGTATATAAATTTTAATGTAGGATATAATGGAAAATTAAAAAAAAAAAAAAAGGATATATATAAAAAAAAAATAGAAACATTAATCTTGTTTGTTTAAAAAAAAAATCTGAATCTAATATTGATTAGACCGCAGACCTCTATCAATCTGTCTGATTTACTTTTACTTCTAGTGAAAAGTTATAAAATACTTAATAACTAAGATATGCATCACACACAACACTCAAATGTTGACATCATTTTTAACTTTAAAAAATAAATTAATGAAATATAAACACATATATAGATGTCATTTTAAATGTATGAAAAACTAACACGTGATGAACAACAAATACACATTTAAATAGAAATGTCGGCATGTCAAAAGAGATTATATGGAACATGACTAACACAACTCTGCCCACTTAAACAATTTTATAGCAAACAACAAAAGAAAACTCAGATGTGATAAACAAACGAAGCTCTAATTCCAAACAAATTGAACACAAAACACAAGGTGTGGCATTATCATGCCAATAAATTTCAAAATGACAATTTCATTACTAAAATGTCACAAGAAAGAAATCAAGTTTCACTTTCAAAATAGATAATATCTAAAAAATTGTGTATGAACCGTGTCAACCTTTAACGTACAAGCTAATTTATGAGGTTTTTTTTCTTCTTCTTCTTCATATATATATATATATATATATTTATAAACATCTATTTATTATATCAGATGTTAAAATTTATATATTAAAATCATTCTTTAAATAGTCGTAGAGCGGATATACAATCTTCTGAAGATAAAAAAAAATTTATGACATTTTGGTATATAAATTTCAATATAAAGTATAGTAGGAAGTTTTTTTTAAAAAAAGAGGATATACATGGAAAAAAAAACCCTCTAAAAATCATATTTAATTAAAAAGAACAAACTATAAACCAAAAAAAAGCGTTTTATACTTATCATATCAATCTACTTAAAAAAATATAAATAATATTTTTTATTATTACTATAATTATTATATTAAATTTTGATATTTTTGTTAGATATTGAACTTTTAATATATAATTTAGGTAGATTAACCTTCTTGTATTTTTGAGATAGAATTGAAGTAAGATATCATTTAAAGTTAAAAAATTTAAAATGTCATGATAAATATCAAAATATAATTTAATTTTATTGACATATTAATTCATTAGTCATACTTAAATATATGTCAAATTACTTATTCAAATATATTAAAATAAAATATATTTTTAAGTAGGCTAATATGTCATATCTGACTTCTATCAAAATCAGTTCAAAAACTAAAAAATAAATCTACAACAGATCAGATATCAAATTTATACTTTAAACTTTTTGAGAGACCAAATTCAAACTTTGTAAAATCTAACCTATTTACACTGGTGTTTTTTTATACATATATTGTATCTTCTCTTGTATTTGATGTTTGGGATATTTGAGAGCTAAGAAATAAATGTATCTTCTCTAATATTGTATTCGATTTATCAACATTGGGAATAAATATTAAAGTGTTGTCGTGAAAATGAATCTTAACTAGGTTGAAGGGCCCCCATGTGTTAACTTTGTATTGTATCTTTAAAGTAGTTTCTTGTGCTTGTGTCTCAGGATCCCCTCTTTCGGTGTTTTCTTTTGCAATTTCTACTATTATAATCTCAGCCTTCGGATAAATCCAACCGTTGAGAAACAAACAAAAAACAAATGAACGTAAACAAATAAAAATAAAGGATGAAGAGATTAGATATTCAATTTCTATCATCATTATAAATTTAACAATTATTAACATAATGACTTCTTTTTTTTTTTTTTTTAAAAGATGAGAGAAAATTAAGAGAAATAGACAATTGTAGAGTGTGTTGTACATACTCTTGTAGTAGATGATCCAAACTTAAGAAATCAACTTCTCCCAAAATAATTATGTTTCAGTTCATCCTTCAGTCTATTGCAATTCTGCATCTTGAATTTTTGGTTCAATAATCAATCTTGCGCTACCATCACCTAATTTATGTCTCCTAGTTCAAGATTTGTATTAAGAGTGTCACATAGGATCAGATAAAGTTTGACAAAATATTTATAACTGTAGATACTCTTCACTCTATAAATTAGTTTTGTGGGTTGTGTTAGATTCAACCCAAATTTTAGAATAGTATCAAAATTTATCAAAGATCTATTGAGCCACTTGTTATCTGAGTGTGTTAAGAGTCTCACATTATATGAGATGAAATATAATAAAATATTTATAAGTGGTAAGTAATTTTCATCTTATAAATTTATTTTGTGAGATTGTGTTAGACTTACCCAAAATTCTAGAAGTTTGTATCAATGTAAGAAAATAAAAAGAAATAATATAGCTTCAAACCATTCAACTTTTCGAACCAACATCAATTCAACTTACCATTGCACCAATTTAGCAACATAGTGAGTGAGAAACCATTCAATTTGAGGTAAACAACCATTTTAGTCCATAAAAGTATAAGACGTTGTCATTTTGATCAATGACTCAATAAAAAATTCAAATTATTTTTCGAATCATCAAAATAGTCATTAAAAGATACAACTTATTAATGACTAATCATATAAGGATTAATCATTTAAGTCACTGAAGTCAAAATATGTCATAATCGTTATAATATCAAAAAAACTAATCATACTGAAATTTTAATGATTCAAAGATTAATTTGAATTTTATATTAAATCAGATATCAAAATAAGAATGTTATGTACTTTTAAAGATTAAAATGATAATTTATCTATTCAATTTGATAGAAAAAGTGATAAAGTGGTCCACCATACACACACATTAGAAAAGTGAGAAACCATTAAATTTGATGGAAAAATAAGAAACAGGATAACGAAAAATCATGTTTCTAAATCATGCAAGATGACTAGATGAGCCTCACCAATATCTTATGGTGGGTCCTCAACAATGTACATCACTCGGAATACATTAAAATTAGTCGGTGCAAGTTAGAAAATTCTATAGGGACTTGCTAACATATATCTTCTCAATTTTTTTTTGCCAAAGAGTGTAAATTAGAAAATTATAACTACAAATTTGTTACATATACATTAAGACGTAGCTTGCATATTTACATCAACTTGGAATTTCAATAATAATTAATGACACTCTTTAATGACTTTTTTTTTATCTTTACTGTTGAAAAAATAACTTAATTTAATGTTAGTTGATGAATTGAATTTTTAAAAACATTTTTATTTTTTTATTTTTTTTACTTTTATCAAATTGACATAAATCAAATCATAATCGCATTGATATATATTTTTGAAAAATATTATCAATCGTCCTTAAAATTTTAATTGATTTATCAAATTAGAATTTCAATTGATTGCTAATTTAAGCACTTGTCTATGTTGGCCACCTATAAAAAGGTCCATATATATTAAATATTCAGATAAGCAATCATAGAAGGCCTCCCATAAAGTCTAACTTAAGTGTCTAATATGTACTTTTTCCTCCATATATCTCTACAAGTGTCGGAGTAAATATCTACTACGAAATGCAACAACCTAATTATAACCTATTCTATATTTCCACCAATGTTAGGAAACACTTATAAAGGTCAAATTTAAAAGCTAGCTATCACAAAATTTTATCCAATGAGATTATCTTATAATATGAATTTGAATTAATTGTCCTCATCATGTTCTATTGGACTTAACTCTTTTATTTTCGGTCAAATCACTCATCATTCAAGTTTTGGTATCAAAATCTACTTTCAACATGGAACTCTTGCACTCACACAACAAAAATATTGGAAATGTTATTATATGTTTCCATTAATTTCCACCTCATCTTTCAAACTTTAATGTCATGCAAATGGGAACCGTCCTTATTTTGTGGAAAAGACTGAGTAGCACAAAAGTTATATATATGCTTTGCCAATTAAAGTTTTATTCTATTGGCAAATAGTTGATTCATACACCACACACTTCAATATGTGAGAATATATATTTTTAATAGATAATCTTATATATATATATAAATGGGGCACTTATAAAATTTACTAGATTTACTCAATCAATGAGATCTTAAATTCAATGACTTTTCCTATCGGTAAAGATCAATTTATAGTAAGACAAATATATATGCACACAGCTTGACTATTAGTACAATCTTATTAGCACGAAAACATATCCTGCATATGTGGTATCATACGAACATGTGTAAGACATGATTTTTAACAAAAATTCTAGGTCAAGATTGGAGTGAGAATGAAGATGTTGATATCCGTTTTGTTAGTAATTTTGTATAGCTTAAAAAATTATTATATATGAGGGTAGATAATGTGGAGAAAAATTCAATCTCCGTCAATCATTCATTTGGTATATTTTCTCTACAAATTAAAAAATTAAAGGCTTAATTGCAGTTTTGGTCCCCCTATTTTAGCTGAATCGCGAAAGTAGTTCCACCATTTTGTTTCTCCCCAGTTCTGGTCTCCAAAACAGAATTTTGGTCAAAAACTTAATGAAATTTCATTTTTTAAAGTCGTACTACACCATTTATAATCATAGATTCCAGGTATAATTGTTGCAAATAAAATTTTGAGGCATGATGTGACTTAAATAAATGCAAAAAAATGAAATTTCATCATGTTTTGGACCAAAATTCTGTTTGAGGGACCAAAACTGGGGAGAAACAAAATTGGTTGACTACTTTTGCGAATAAGCTAAAATATGGGAACCAAAACTGCAATTTAGTCAAAATTAAATATCGTTTTTACGTATCAAAGAGTTATTTGTTGACTTTTGTATTTTATGAAAAATTATAAAAAATATATATATTTTTATTGATTATAAAAGAATACTATTAATTTTTTTATATTTTTTTAAATATTCATAATTATAAATAAATAAAAAATTAAAATTAAATTTTATTTTAGTGATATTTTGATAAAAAATATTTAGTTAAATAATTAAAAAAAACTCATTTAACTATTAATAAAAAAATGAGATGTATCTTTCCATACTGAATTGATTGATGTAAGTAAAAATTAATTTGTGCAATAATATATTAATAAAAATCGAACGGCCATAAAGTCTGTGACCAATCACGTAGATCAAACCAATCGTTGTTCATTTGGTAATTTTCCTAGCTACTACAAGACAAATCGTGTCCTATTTTTATCCACAAAAAGCTAAAAGGCTACACAAAAAAGATCCTCAATCAAATTTTTCTTTTCCTTTTTTCCCCTTTGCTGATCAATGAGTGAAGCATGCATTATCATAGAATAAAGAAAAAAGCTCCACATTTTTTTTTTAATATTTAAGGCTTTGGGATACCACAATCTTTCAAAATTGTTTGTTCCTTCTTTTGTCGTACTCAATGCATATTTGTCCTAAAGTGCCAAAACCCGACACTACTAAATCCAATAGCCAACCTTCACCCATCTGTACCATTTTAACTTAATCTCGTACACATTATATTCTCACAAACATATTTATATATATATATATAAATGAGAATTCGTATTACACTTAACATTTACATTCATATAAAAATATTTTTTTAAATTAATAGTTAAATTAAAAGTTAATATTATATAAATCATATTTATAAATTTTTATATTAATTTATGATCATATTCTATGCATTAAGATTAGAAATTATGTGTTAATATGATGCATTTTGATAAAATATAAAATAATTACATATTAATGTAAAAAATTTATAGATATTATTTATATAATAATAATTTTTAAGCAAATAATTAATTTAAAAAAATATTTATTTGACATAATATTATTAAATAAATACAACTGATGAATATAATTTGATCATTGCACACACGCGTGTGTGTGTGTATATATATATATATATGCACTCTTAATCAATGAAACATAGATAATTCTATAGCTTAATATTTGAGCTTACTAGAAAATGGCTACTACTCTTTCTGAAGCCTATAGAGATCACCCTCTTCACCTCCATCATATTATACCCTTAGACTTTTCTTCATTTAGAACCTTACCCGATTCCCATGCATGGCCTCAATCTAATGATGATTGTAATGATCATTTGACATCCAATATTAATGGATGCTTTGATGAATCATGCATACCCATCATTGATCTCAATGATCCTAATGCAATGGAACAAATAGGCCTTGCATGTGAGAAGTGGGGTGCTTTTCAATTGAGAAACCATGGCATACCCTTAAATTTAATTGAAGAGGTTGAAGAAGAAGCAAAGAGATTCTTTTCTCTTCCTTCCAAAGAGAAAGTTAAGGCCCTTCGATCCTCCGGCGGCGCCACCGGATATGGTAGAGCTCGAATATCACCATTCTTCCCCAAATACATGTGGCATGAAGGATTCACAATTATGGGGTCACCATCTAATGATGCCAAAAAGATCTGGCCTAATGACTATAAACGCTTTTGGTAAGTACAAATGTTACAATTTCATGCACTTTCATGCAACGTGGAGGTTATATATAAAAATCATTCAATTTTTTTTTTATTTCTTGGAAGCCATTAATTACAAGTTCACAATATATGGTTGCCTTGAATCTCTTCTTGGAAGAGACTACTCTATTGATTTCAATTTCAAACAATTTGATTCATAAACCAACAAACATATATATATATATATTACCAAATAAGTGTTTTGTTTTGTGGTATTCAGATCTTTATGATCTCCAACATAAAATAATACATGAAAACATAAATACATGTTAGTTTTGTCTTCATTATGAGCTATATGAATATTTTTTTTCAGCATATCACATGATCATAATTAAATAATTTGTTAAAGCTATGGCTAGAGATTTCGATTAGCTTCCAAGGTGTAGGTAAATATATCTTTTTAAAATAATATTATATATTATGGTGCTTGTAGTTGATGAGGTTTTACAACATCAAAATCCACCTAAAAAATAATTCATATATAAGTAACACATCCAAATCACATGCTATACAAAACCCTAATTTCTACATATTAATAACATTATCTATGGTCATGGTTTAAAGTTGAATCTAGTTATTTTTAATAAAATATTACATTTTATTGTTATAAAATTTATTTTTTATTAGAAAGATTAAGAGTCTATTCTCAATAGTATTTTGAGAGGTCTATATTAGACATACCCATTAATAACTATACGAGTTCAATGAACAGAAAAATAAAATTGATCTTCAGTTTTAACGTCTAACAAACTTAATGAAAACTTTGAAATAGATTCTATTTTTTTCTTTCTATCTCTATTTTAATGTTAATAATTCAATCTTTTCTAATAATGAAAGTTAATTAATCATATTTTCTTTAAAAAAATTAATTAACTGGAATTTTCTTTTAAGAACCTCCAAACTCATTTTTTGTATGCAAATATTAGTAGATGAAGAGAAAATCAACCTTATTTATAAATTAAAAAAATTAATAATATATTCGCTCAATTATGGTTTTCCATCTTTAATCCATCTATTTTTATTTTTAATTCAGTTTTGTTGCGGTAATATATTGTTGTAAAAGGGTGGAAGTATCCTCTCAATTTTCGATTATTTTAAAACTATTTCATCTTAGTATACACATGTACATAATTTTTGTAAAAAAAAAAAAAAAAAAAAACACTAAACAACAAAATTGTGTTTTTTTGGTTGTTCTTGTGTAGTGACAAAATGGAGAACTACGAAAATCAAATGAAGATGCTATCCGAGAAAGTAACAAAAATGATATTCAACATATTAGGAATTTCCCAACAAGAAAACAAATGGGTTGGTTCAAACAACCATTGTGGAGCAATTCAACTCAACTTCTACCCTTCTTGTCCTGACCCAAATAAAGCAATGGGCCTGGCCCCACACACTGACACATCACTTCTAACAATCCTTCATCAAAGCCAAACAAGTGGGCTCCAAATATTCAAAGAAGGTGTAGGATATGTTCCTGTGCACCCTCACCCTAATACATTAATTGTTCACACTGGTGACATTCTTCATATTTTGTCTAATTCAAGGTTTCGTTGTGCTCTTCATCGTGTTGTTGTCAACAATGTTAAGAATAGATATTCTGTCGCTTATTTTTATGTACCCCCAATTGATTATTTGGTTCAGCCTTTTGTTCCTACTAACTCTTTGCCACGTTTTCGTTCTTTGAGTGTTAAGGAGTATATTGGGATTAAAGCTAAGAATCTTGGGGGTGCTTTGTCTTTAATTAGTACATTTCTTGATGATGATTTATGTCAACAAGGGAAATAAATTGTACCTTAATTTAGGCAACATTGTACTAGCTTTAATACATATGTACCTAATTTCTATTTTAACTTTTGAGTTTAAAGATACTACGCTATCTATTATCTATCAGGAGTGTAAAATAATCTTATTGTTATTAATTTATTATAACGTTGAATTTAAGTATAAATATTTTTCGGTATATTTATTTAATGTGTCATATCACACTGTGTATATTTAAATTAAATATAATTATTTTATTATTTATTTATTCGGTATTAGTATAAAATACTTTTACGTTTATAATGCGCTTTTCTTTAACATAATTTTAGTAAAAAAAAAAATTGTCTCTTTTAGTTTTCTTTTCTCTTGCTTTGGTTTTGGATTTTTTTTTTTCTTTTTCTTAGACAAAATAGGATTATATTATTTATCCGAAGTCCATTTTATTTACATTTGCAAAACTAGCCGAGTGAACATTGTGTTTGATCCAATCTTCAATCGGTTTAATCCGTGTAGGAAGTGTCATTTTCTTAATTAGGTTAGAAGCTTCCATCATTGTTTACCAAACATAGCTAGATTAATTCCATTAAAATCTCTACTGATTTTGTTCCAACGTAGTCAATTAATGCTAGTCCTCCCCATTCTTTATTGAGCCCTAATAAACAGATTTCAGCATCCTCTATATTTAATCTTATAGAGTAGTAGGAAGGACTAAGGAGGAGATAGCTTCAACCACTGATTTGATAATTGAAATTCAATCTCACATTAATTAGATATATTGTCTAAAAAAGTACTCCTAATATTTGTAACTTGTAAGCGGTACATTGTGATTGTGATTTATATGGACTTAGTAAAATATTTCATAGCCCAATACACTTATTACAGTGGCCCATCTTTAAATTTAGTATAAAATGTACTCAAAATCCATTACAAATAAGTGTTTTCGGCGCATATATTATAAAATGTAATAATTATAAAAAAAAATTAAATAATTTTTATCAAACTAACCATCTTAATTATTAAAAAATTTGTCATTATTATCGATGTAAAGTTGTATATATAGTAATAATTGATAGATAGTCTACCAAAAAAAAGTAATTAAAAGTATGTTAAAAAATTTGATTAATATTTATTGTGACTAATAGTAGTTTAAAAGCAAACAATTAAATTGTTCTACCAATATATGAAAATACAATTTTTTTAGTTCTATCTTCCGTATAAATGAACCAAGACAAAGTTAAACGTTGAATATGATTCACCATTTCCAAAGGATTAAAGATCTTGATGTTAAATAAAATATTGTTTAGTTCCAACCAAATTGTGCAAGAAGTTACACAAAGTGAGCAATAATGGCACTGACCCATTCTGTAAAACAGGCCTGCCAATCCACTTGAGATTGAGTTCCAAAAACTGCAACCTTTGGACAACTTAGAAACAAATGGATGACACTTTCAACTCCTTCAAATTAGTTCTATATCTCATTCTCGACCAATATATTTAGAAATTCTAGCTTTTAGTGTTTTGTTTAAACAACTATAAGCTTACAAAAAGAATTTTCTGTAAATAAAAGATAAGTATCAATTTAGTTAGTTGAAAAATTCTTACAAGTTGAAATTTAAATGAGAGTCCATGCTTCTTTTTTAACAAAATAATCACATTTGGAAGTTTAAGTATATTTATTAATTCTTTTTAAAAAATATGAAAAATACATCTAAAAACCACTTAAATTAAAAAACTGTTTTTTTATAGCTTTTCAAACAAAAAAAAAAAATTCTTTTTAATTGATTTTTTTTTTATTATCACAAACAAATACAAAATAACTTCTATTTTTCATAAATATCTAAAAAACTATCTTAATTATTGGATATTAAAATATTTTTTATAATCCGTAATAAATCAGAGTTAAAAGTGCATATTCATATTGACACTTACATGACATCTATAAAATTGGATTCCATGTAATTGAGAAAATCTACGCATTCAAAACATGATATTTGTCCAATATATGCATATTGCATCTGCCATATTTGTCTCATACGAAGATTGAATGAATTAATTATTGCTATGTTTCGACAAATGAAGTAAGAAGCACACGTCATAATTTCTGCTATATATGGCATGTGAAATTTATGTTAGTGGTAGCTTGTCACTAAGATGAAATGAAAATCTAAAATACATTGCTTTATTTATTTTTTTATTTTTTTATTTGTCTTCATTCTCTGTTTTTTGGTATCACAGATATTTGTCTTCATCCTCAACTAAATTATACAATATAATCATTGGAAAAAAATATACTATTTTAAGTACAACTTCAATATAAACAAAAATGCTTAAAATAGCTTAAGGTTTTTATGAAAGGTGAAGTCGTAGAAATTCAAAGCCTTCTTCAACGAATGAGATCGTGATGTCAATTTTTATTTAACAAAAAATATTGAAATCATATATAAAATACATACATTGTTAGTAATAATAATTAGAAATATATGAAAATCATAACGTCAGTAAAAGGAAACTCATTTCACAAAAAACAATTAGAAAAATCGAAATAAATAAGAAACAATAAAATCAATATATATGAGTCACCATCATTGCTTTAAATAAAAAAAATAAAATGGAAAATAGAAGATCTGAAGAACAATTGAAAAGGAAATGAGAGGTTTGTCAGTTCACGTACGAAGCAAAAGGAAATCAGTCGATTACAGCCCATCTCAGCCACAAGCTATGTTCACGAGATATCAACAACTAATAAGATATATTTAATTTGATAAATAAATACCGTATAATTTGATGAATAAAATTTGATATATTTAATTTATAATATAAATTAAATACATTAATATTTATTGGACACATATTACATAATTGTCTAAGTAATATATATATTTAATGGTATCAATATGCCGATTACACATTGGACCATATATGGGAATTATTATACATTGGACTGATGATCTCTTCCAACTTGCATGGCAAGTGGTGGAGTTTAATCATACGACACAAAGTTTGCTGTTGTTTCGAGCTCTTTTTAAGTTATTATGTTGATTTTAAAAATAGAGGAGTTTTAAAGTTTGAACGACTTTGAAAATTTGAACTTATGGGAGTTTATTAATTTTGCATGAAATTGGATAATAGATTATATTGGTTTGAATCCATTTGATGAAAACAAATAGAAACTTACAAAAGAATAAACAAATAAATAGTTAAAACCAATAGCAAAATTATGAGAGTAATTGATCACACACAATTTTATTTTATATTTTTATATATTTTTTTTAAATCAACAACTCTTTTTAAAAAAATTAACAAATTTACCGCTATCATATGAATTGTCCTTACGAGATCAATTATCATGTATTCTCTAATAGCAACTAATAAGATATAAAAATTGATGTAGTAATAGTCAAACTAATAAGATATAAAAATTGATGTACTAATAATCAAACCTAAGATAGAAATAACACAATTTGTCGTCCACCAACAAAATAAACTATTTAACGAAAAAATTATAAAATTTGTTAAAATACTCATAGAGTGGTCATATTGTGTGTTAAAAATTTGTTATCCTTTCTTTGACATTTAATGTTAATAGTTGAAGTATTACATACAACAAATACCAATAAATCATCTTTAAAATAACATTTTTTTTTAATTCTCATTATTGTTCAAATTGTAGAATATTTATCAATTACTTTAATGGTGCTGATGAATTTTTACTTACATTACATTCTTGAAAGACTACTATGTAAATTTCACTTATCTTTGATAATAAAAGTCATTAAATCACTATGCTTTTGTCTAAATAAATAAATCATGAAATCACTAATTATTTAGGGAAGAATTATTAATTTACTTAAGTATATAAAAAAGTTATTGGTTGAATATATTTTTATGTCCTATAAAATTAAAATTTGTTTTTTAAGTTTGTAAAACTTTTTATTTAACTTTTAATCCATATATAATTATTCTACAAGAAATTTGAGTTGAATAAACAATTTGATTTTAAAATTTTATCGGCTTAAAAAATTATTTAACAAAAAAAAATGATAAAATTTGTTAAAATAAACTATTTATGATAAAAATTTGTTAAAATATAAGAGTCATAAAGTGGTCATATTGTGTAACTACTTATGACAACTTTTTATAGAAATAGTTGCTTGTTCATAATTATACAAAAATGTTTAACAAAACAAAAATATTCTTGACCATCACTGTCACGTATAACACAAAAAGTTGTTCCATTAACATGAAGGATGGTAGGTGTCTTCCATTAACTTATGATTATCTTCTTCTTCTTTTTCTTGATGAATTGTCGTGCGTGCTTGGGTTTGTGTTATATACGTTTTTTCTGGCTTATTAAACGTTGTTTTAAAAATATGAATTTTGTTTTTAAAAAATAGAAATTTTATTTTTTTTAATTTGGAATTATATAATAATTCATTTAATCCACATCGACTTCTGACACATCATTATTTTTTTAACACGTCATTTAAAAAATTACAATTCATCAAAATTTAGATCTAAATTATGTTTGGACCAAAACTGAGGACAAATAAAATAGGAAAACTATTTTTGCGATTCAGGAGGATCAAAGGTATTAAAGTGTTTCCACTCCTCCCATCTTTTTTGTTTATCCTTTCTTTGACATTTAATTTTAATAGTTGAAGTATTACATACAACAAATACCAATAAATCTTCTTTAAAATAACATTTTTTTTTTAATTCTCATTATTGTTCAAATTCTAGAATATTTATCAATTACTTTAATGGTGCTGATGAATTTTCACTTACATTACATTCTTGAAAGACTACTATGTAAATTTCACTTATCTTTGAGAATAAAAGTCATTAATGTTGTAGCTAAATATCACTAGAAGGGGGGGTTGAATATGGATTTTGCTGTTAAAAATATTTTTTAAGTGTTTTAAAAAACTATCCTCTCGCTGAGGATGGCTAGCTCGAGGATGGGATTTTTAAATCGTTGGATCTAAGCTGAGCAAAAAAGTAGGAGTAGAATATGAAGGACACACACTCAATTTTATACTGGTTCACCCAAAGATGGCTACGTCCAGTCCTCACACCCTTGTGAGATTTCACTAACTTTCAAACAGATCGATCCTCAACCTAAGGATGATTACAAGCTGTGTATTATCAAGCTTCACCAAGCTTACAATCAATTTTCAAATATTTCCAAGCTTCACTCACTAGGAAATTACAAAGTAGAATGAGAGTGATTGATAATTTTTAATTCATTTTTCTTATTTTTTAATTGACCATTAACTTCTCAACGAACACATGCAGTATCTTCAAAAAAAAAACTGTCAAGTCGTGGTTTATTTTTAATTGACCACTAAATTCTCAACAACGGCAGATGTATCGTGGATAAGTCAACATCAAAAAATTAAAATTAAATTAAAACTACCATAGAATTATAGCAAAGTGGTTATACAGTGTATCTATCAATACAAGTATTGGTTATACAGTGTTTGATTTATTTGAGTACTATTACATTTATCAATTACTTTAATGGTGCTGATGAATTTTCACTTACATTACATTCTTGAAAGACTACTATGTAAATTTCACTTATCTTTGAGAATAAAAGTCATTAATGTTGTAGCTAAATATCACTAGAAGGGGGGGTTGAATATGGATTTTGCTGTTAAAAATATTTTTTAAGTGTTTTAAAAAACTATCCTCTCGCTGAGGATGGCTAGCTCGAGGATGGGATTTTTAAATCGTTGGATCTAAGCTGAGCAAAAAAGTAGGAGTAGAATATGAAGGACACACACTCAATTTTATACTGGTTCACCCAAAGATGGCTACGTCCAGTCCTCACACCCTTGTGAGATTTCACTAACTTTCAAACAGATCGATCCTCAACCTAAGGATGATTACAAGCTGTGTATTATCAAGCTTCACCAAGCTTACAATCAATTTTCAAATATTTCCAAGCTTCACTCACTAGGAAATTACAAAGTAGAATGAGAGTGATTGATACTTAATACTTTCTCAAAGGATATACAAAGATATAGTGTAGGATCAAAGAAAGTAATAAGGGAGAATGTGATTTGCTTCTTGAAAGCTTTAAGATGCTTGATCTTTTTATGCAAGTGTGTTGTGTGTGTTCCAATGGAGAGCTTGTATGCATTTTATAGAGATCCAAGCCCTTGATGATCGTTGGAGCTCATTTTCAAAGGATCCAAGGTTTTCATCATAATTACAGAACTGCCACTCAGCTTGTTAGGCTTAGGCAGATCCCATCCTCACGCAGCATAGCTTTGATCTTGACATGTCCTTGCTTTTTCTCTTTAATCAGAGTGCAAGGCTGTTTCTGAGCTGCATTTTTCGAAGACTTTAAGGTCTAGGTTGGCTTCATCTTTTGAGGTGATGTTGACAAGAGAGAAAAAGCCACCCTATGACATAGGACTGTCATACTCAGTCCGAGGATCAGATCTGGCAGCAACATGTGATCTTCCATTTTTGGCTTGTTTCAAGTTGCCTTTTGTTAACTTGACTTCTTTATGAATTAAATCGTGCAAGCCCATTAAATGTTCAGACTTTGACCTTTGCACATGCTTGATAGGTTGCTTTCACTTTTGTTGGCCTATCATCTGCCTATTCTGCCATCCTCTACATACTAGATCTAGCCATATTCATCTTTTTCTTTAGACCTTTTGACTCTTACTTTTGAATGCTTTGTTTATTCATGTTTGACATTGTTATGCATTTGAATAAACACATTTGTTCTGGTGAGAGATCAGATTGTCCAAGTCTGGAGTTTTTCAAATTGCAGTCCATCCTCACGTTTGCAGCAATTTCCATCCTCACGAGGGTTTTCCATCCTCAGGCCAAAATCACTTTTTCCTTCTTTTTGCCTTAATGATTAATAACCTATTATCTTATATGAATACACTCAAGAGCACATGTTAGTCATTAACCACAATCATAATCTCTTAAGTAATTTTGTTATCATTAAAATCATTTGAGAGATTTTGTCTCAACAATTAAATCACTATGCTTTTGTCTAAAAAAATAAATCATTGTCCATCAACAGCAAAATGGCTCATCTCGTGTTGCTGTCCAGCTCACGCAGCAGGTTCACTAGCCACACAGCTTGGCATGCACATAACGTAGCTGCGATATACTCCGCCTCGCAGGAAGATAGAGCAACCACTGGCTCCTTTTTAGAACACCAAGAGATTGGTGCCCCTCCGAACATAAAGACATAACCGACCGTTGATTTCCGATCGTCCTTATCTCTGCACCAATTGGAGTCGGTGTATCCGAGTAATTCGCAACTGTAACGCAATGATCCTATCAATCTCCAGTATTGAGTAGGATCCACATCTTGCTCATCTTCACTCTTGGACAGCTGCAAACGTGCCTCGACTGGTGTTGTGGCAGCATTGCAATGCTCCATATCACACCTCTTCAAGATCTCCATTGCATACCTCTTTTGATACATGAGCAGCCCCAACTTTGTCTTTTGGAATTCTATGCCTAAGAAGTATTTCATCGTGCCAAGATCAGTCATTTCAAACTCCCTCATAAGCTCTTCTTTGAACTTTGAAATGTAACTTTCACAGCTGCCCGTAATCAATAAATCGTCCACATAAAGACAAAGTATGATTACTCCTTCGCTTGCATCCGACTTCACATAAACACCATGTTCGGATACGCACTTCTTGAAACCTATGTCTATGAGAAAACCATCTATGCGTTTGTTCCAAGCTCTTGGGGCTTATTTCAAACCATAGAGTGTCTTCCTTAACTTGTAGACCCTTGCCTCTTGATTTTTAATCACAAAACCAGGTGGTTGTCCAACATAGACCTCCTCATCAAGTGGACCATTCAAAAATGCCGATTTGACGTCCATTTGATATAACGGTCAGCTGTTGTTATTAGCTATCGCAACAACTAACCGGATGGTTTCATGTCTTGCTACCGGTGCGAATACCTCATTAAAATCTATCCCTTCTTTTTGCAGAAATCCCTTTGCAACTAATCGAGCTTTGTGCTTGATTATTTCACCTTTCGGATTCACTTTCACTTTGTAGACCCATTTCACACCAATAGCCTTTTTATCTTTCTGTAAGTCAACCAACATCCATGTATTGTTCCTTTCAATTGATTCCAGCTCTTCCTTCATAGCACACATCCACTTTGGATCGCTTAATGCCTCCTCCGTATTCACCGGTTCGAATTCGGCCATTAGAGCGAAATGAATAAGATCACCCTCATTGTTGATCTCACTATCTTGGAATAATTCACAATCACGGAGTCTTTGAGGCAATCCTCTTCGCCTTGTTGGTCGTCTACTTGATTCACCTATTTCTGTTCTGAAAGGTTGCTGTACAGCACCTTCAGCAGGCTGAAAATTATGATTTTCCTGCAGAAAATCGATTGGCAAATCGATTTCCACCTCTCCAGAAGCTCTAGGATGCTGATTTTCGTGGCATAAATTGATTGGTAAATCAATTTCCCCCTCTCCAGAAGCAAAATTTTGATTTTTCTGCAGAAAATCGATTGGTAAATCGATTTCCCCCTCTCAAGAAGCAAAATTCTGATTTTTCTGCAGAAAATCAATTGGTAAATCGATTGGCACTTCACTAGTAGCTCCAGGATGTCGATTTTTGTGGCATAAATCGATTGGTAAATCGATTTCCCGAGCTGATATGGCAGTTTTTCTGCTGTCAAACTGTCGTATCTCATCCACGATCACATCTCGACTAATTACGATCTTCTTGCTACTCACATCAAACAACTTGTAGCCTCCGGTAGGATGATATCCGACAAGCAACATCATTTCACTCTTGTCATCAAGCTTCTTTCGAAGCTGTCCCGGAATATGTCGAAATGCTACCGAACCGAAAACGCGCAAATGACTCAAATTCGGTTTGAATCCAGACCATACCTCTTCTGGAGTCACCTTTTCCAGCTTCTTTGTAGGACACATATTCAACACATAGGCTGCTGTAGCAACAGCTTCTCCCCAAAGCTCTTTCGGCAAATTCTTCCATTTCAACATGCTACGCACCATGTTCATGATTGTCCGATTTTTCCTCTCGGCCACGCCATTTTGCTGAGGCGTATAGGGTGGTACAACCTCACGCACTATACCCTCATCATCACAATACTTCCCAAATTATCTCGAAGTAAATTCGCCTCCGCCATCGGTTTTGAGAATTTTGAGTTTGTGATCGCTTTGCCGCTCAACCATGGATTTAAACCGTTTGAACACCTCAAACACCTCATCCTTCCTCTTTATGAGATAAATCCATAGCTTCCTACTAAAATCATCAATAAATGTGACAAAGTATCAATTACCTCCATACGAGAATTGACTTGCATTGGTCCGCACACATCAGAATACACCACCTCAAGCTGATGTTTAGTTCTATGACCTGCATCTTTGCTGAAACTATTCTTGTGTTGCTTCCCTTGTATACACTCTTCACATATCTCAGCTGGAATATTGATACTAGGCAGTCCGGTCACCATCTCATACTTTTGCAACGCGTTGAGAT